>NW_026046061.1:300000-600000 GCF_023898315.1 Schistocerca nitens
TCTAAACAACACAAACAAACTTCCTAATACATTTCAGTACACTGACATAAAACATGCAATGGAGGATATGTGACGGTCATTGAGACCTACAAAGCCATTAGCTGCATCTTAAAATTGATACATATTAGGCGATGACACCTAACACAAATGGTTCTCTAAATGAACGAACTTGAATTTATCTAGAGAGTAATTGACATATACAATTGCGTACTTCGTGAATACAGTAAATAACTGAAATAGATGAAAAGATAATACCAAAATAACATGACTAATGTAGCGCACTATATGCTAAGTACATGGAAGGATTAACGTATCGGACACCTCGGCATTGAATCGGATTACCACTTATGATGTATACAATTCTGACATGTATTAGTTACAAATGAAAATGGGAAAAAACGTAATAAACCTAAACATCTGAATTCCTATTATGTCAGTATACAAGTGTGGCAGAAAACTCTCTATGTGTAAAAAAACATTGTTACCATGTTTCCAGAAACAAATGTGCAAGCTGTTAATTATCGACAAAGTTCAATGACAGAATAAATCCAAGTCTAAATCTCCAGATACATATAGAACTCTATGTACAATGTAAAAATGGCAGAACCATCTATACCACATATCCTACATACATACTCGTATATTTCACTACAGATACCTGTATTACAACACCTTTAAAACACTCACACTCCACATATCAAACCATTTACACTAACACTACATGAAGAATGAAGAAAGAAGATTTTGTCTCATGGAGATATATGTCTCTACAAAACACTATATAAGCTACACAACAAACCCACTCACACAAACAGATCAGAACACAACTTTACATCACTCTACATATGAAACTATAAACCATTTTACACTCATTTTACATACTTCTGAGACAAATGACATGAAGAATCAAGAGAGAAGAGAACCACACATGAAGAAACATGTCTCCGAAATACAACATTAATACAATTCATCAAACACACTTCAATTATCTCAACTGGACACAGGCACAGCAACACAAAGCATTCATACTACAGAACTATTTTACACACTATTTACACACTACATAATTAAAAACACCAAAAATGAAATTACATGAAGAATCAAGAAAAAAGTTTTCCAAACATGAAGAGAGAAGATTAACTTCCTCAAACGACTCTAAACAACACAAACAAACTTCCTAATACATTTCAGTACACTGACATAAAACATGCAATGGAGGATATGTGACGGTCACTGAGACCTACAAAGCCATTAGCTGCATCTTAAAATTGATACATATTAGGTGATGACACCTAACACAAATGGTTCTCTAAATGAACAAACTTGAATTTATCTCGAGAGTAATTGACATATGCAATTGCATACTGCGTGAATACAGTAAATAACTGAAATAGATGAAAAGATAATACCAAAATAACATGACTAATGTAGCGCACTATATGCTAAGTACATGGAAGGATTAAAGTATCGGACACCTCGGCATTGAAACGGATTACCACTTATGAAGTATACAATTCTGGCATGCATTAGTTACAAATGAAAATGGAAAAAACCTTATAAACCCAAACATCTGAATTCCTATTTTGTCAGTATACAAGTGTGACAGAAAACTCTCTATGTGTAAAAAAAACATTGTTACCAAGTTTCCAGAAACAAATGTGCAAGCTGTTAACAATCGACAAATTTCACTGACAGAATAAATCCAAGTCTAAATCTCCAGATAAATATAGAACTCTATGTATGATGTAAAAATGGCAGAATCATCTATACCACATATCCTCCATACATACTCGTATATTTCTCTACAGGTAACTGTAATACAACACCTTTTCAACACTCACACTCCACATATCAAACCATTTACACTAACACTACATGAAGAATGAAGAAAGAAGATTTTGTCTCATGGAGATATATGTCTCTACAAACCACTATATAAGCTACACAACAAACCCGCTCACACAAACAGCTCAGAACGCATTATTACATCACTCTACATATGACACTATAAACCCAATTACACTCATTTTACATACTTCTCAGACAAATGACATGAAGAATCAAGAGAGAAGAGAACCACACATGAAGAAATATGTCTCCGAAATACAACATCAATACAATTCATCAAACACACTTCAATTATCTCAACTGGACACAGGCACAGCAACACAAAGCATTCATACTACAGAACTATTGTACACAGTATTTACACAATACAAAATTAAAAACACAAAAAATGAAATTACATGATGAATCAAGAAAGAAGATTTCCAAACATGAAGAGAGAAGATTAACTTCCTCAAACGCCTCTAAACAACACAAACAAACTTCCTAATACATTTCAGTACACTGACATAAAACATGCAATGGAGGATATGTGACGGTCACTGAGACCTACAAAGCCATTAGCTGCATCTTAAAATTGATACATATTAGGTGATGACACCTAACACAAATGGTTCTCTAAATGAACAAACTTGAATTTATCTCGAGAGTAATTGACATATGCAATTGCGTACTGTGATGAATACAGTAAATAACTGAAAAAGATGAAAAGATATTACCAAAAAGACATGACTAATGTAGTGCACTATATGCTAAGTACATGGTTGGACTAAAGTATCGGACACCTCGGCATTGAAACGGATTACCATTTATGATGTATACAATTCTGGCATGTATTAGTTACAAATGAAAATGGGAAAAACCTAATAAACCCAAACATCTGAATTCCTATTATGTCAGTATACAAGTGTGACAGAAAACTCTCTATGTGTAAAAAAAAACATTGTTACCATGTTTGCAGAAACAAATGTGCAAGCTGTTAATTATCGACAATGTTCAATGACAGAATAAAGCCAAGTCTAAATCTCCAGATACATCTAGAACTCTAAGTACGATGTAATAATGGCTGAACCATCTATACCACATATCCTACATACATACTCGTATATTTCTCAACAGATACCTGTATTACAACACCTTTTAAACACTCACACTCCACATATCAAACCATTTACACTAACACTACATGAAGAATGAAGAAAGAAGATTTTGTCTCATGGAGATATATGTCTCTACAAAACACTATATAAGCTACACAACAAACCCACTCACACAGACAGATCAGAACACAACTTTACATCACTCTACATATGAAACTATAAACCCAATTACACTCATTTTACATACTTCTGTGACAAATGACATGAAGAATCAAGAGAGAAGAGAACCCCACATGAAGAAATATGTCTCCGAAATACAACATTAATACAATTCATCAAACACACTTCAATTATCTCAACTGGACACAGGCACAGCAACACAAAGCATTCATACTACAGAACTATTTTACACACTATTTACACACTACATAATTAAAAACACCAATAATGAAATTACATGAAGAATCAAGAAAAAAGTTTTCCAAACATGAAGAGAGAAGATTAACTTCCTCAAACCACTCTAAACAACACAAACAAACTTCCTAATAGATTTCAGTACACTGACATAAAACATGCAATGGAGGATATGTGACGGTCACTGAGACCTACAAAGCCATTAGCTGCATCTTAAAATTGATACATATTAGGTGATGACACCTAACACAAATGGTTCTCTAAATGAACAAACTTGAATTTATCTCGAGAGTAATTGACATATGCAATTGCGTACTGCGTGAATACAGTAAATAACTGAAATAGATGAAAAGATAATACCAAAATAACATGACTAATGTAGCGCACTATATGCTAAGTACATGGAAGGATTAAAATATCGGACACCTCGGCATTGAAACGGATTACCACTTATGATGTATACAATTCGGGCATGTATTAGGTACAAATGAAAATGGGAAAAAACCTAATAAACCTAAACATCTGAATTCCTATTATGTCAGTATACAAGTGTGACAGAAAACTCTCTACGTGTAAAAAAACATTGTTACCAAGTTTCCAGAAACAAATGTGCAAGCTGTTAACTATCGACAAAGTTCAACGACAGAATAAATCCAAGTCTAAATCCCCAGATACATATAGAACTCTATGTACGATGTAAAAATGGCCGAATCATCTATACCACATATCCTCCATACATACTCGTATATTTCTCTACAGGTAACTGTAATACAAAACCTTTTCAACACTCACACTCCACATATCAAACCTTTTACACTAACACTACATGAAGAATGAAGAAAGAAGATTTTGTCTCATGGAGATATATGTCTCTACAAAACACTATATAAGCTACACAACAAACCAACTCACACAAACAGATCAGAACACAACTTTTCGTCACTCTACATATGAAACTATAAACCCAATTACACTCATTTTACATACTTCTCAGGCAATGACATGAAGAATCAAGAGAGAAGAGAACCACACATGAAGAAATATGTCTCCGAAATACAACATTAATACAATTCATCAAACACACTTCAATTATCTCAACTGGACACAGACTCAACAACACAAAGCATTCATACTACAGA
Organism: Schistocerca nitens; assembly: GCF_023898315.1. NCBI lineage: Eukaryota > Metazoa > Arthropoda > Insecta > Orthoptera > Acrididae > Schistocerca > Schistocerca nitens. The sequence goes on from NW_026046061.1 coordinate 304,499, forward strand.
ACTATTTTTCACAGACTTTACACAATACAAAATTACAAACAACAAAAATTAAATTACATGATGAATCAAGAAAGAAGATTTCCAAACATGAAGAGAAAAGATTACCTTGCGCAAACAACGACTCTAAACTACACTAACAAACTTCCTAATACAATTCAGTACACTGACATAAAACATGCAATGGAGGATATGTGACGGTCACTGAGACCTACAAAGCCATTAGCTGCATCTTTAAATTGATACATATCAGGTGATGACACCTAACACAAATGGTACTCTATAAGAACGAACTTGAATTTATCTCGAGAGTAATTGACATATGCAATTGCGTACTGTGATGAATACAGTAAATAACTGAAAGAGATGAAAACATATTACCATAAAAACATGACTATTGTAGCACACTATATGCTAAGTACATGGATGGATTAAAGTATCGGACACCTCGGCATTGAAACGGATTACCATTTATGATGTATACAATTCTGGCATGTATTAGTTACAAATGAAAATGGGAAAAACCTAATAAATCTAAACATCTGAATTCCTATTATGCCAGTATCCAAGTGTGGCAGAAAGCTCTCTATGTGTAAAAAAACATTGCTACCATGTTTCCAGAAACAAATGTGCAAGCTGTTAATTATCGACAAAGATCAATGACAGAATAAATCCAAGTCTAAATCTCCAGATACATATAGAACTCTATGTACAATGTAAAAATGGCACAACCATCTATACCACATATCCTCCGTACATACTCGAATATTTTTCTAGAGATAACTGTAATACAACACCTTTTCAACACTCATACTCCACATATCAAACCATTTACACTAACACTACATGAAGAATGAGGAAAGAAGATTTTGTCTCATGGAGATATATGTCTCTACAAAACACTATATAAGCTACCACAAACCCACTCACACAAACATATCAGAACACAATATTACATCAATCTACATATGATACTATAAACCCAATTACACTCATTTTACATACTTCTTAGACAAATGACATGTAGAATCAAGAGAGAAGAGAACCACACATGAAGAATTATGTCTCCGAAATACAACATCAATACAATTCATCAAACACACTTCAAATATCTCAACTGGACACAGGCACAGCAACACAAGGCATTCATACTACAGAACTATTTTACACACTATTTACACAATACAAAATTAAAAACACAAAAAATGAAATTACATGAAGATTCAAGAAAGAAGATTTCCAAACATGAAGAGAGAAGATTAACTTCCTCAAACGACTCTAAACAACACAAACAAACTTCCTAATACTTTACAGTACACTGACATAAAACATGCAATGGAGGATAAGTGACGGTCACTGAGACCTACAAAGCCATTAGCTGCATCTTAAAATTGATACATATTAGGTGATGACACCAAACACAAATGGTTCTCTAAATGAACGAACTTGAATTTATCTCGAGAGTAATTGACATATGCAATTGCGTACTGCGTGAATACAGTAAATAACTGAAATAGATGAAAAGATAATACCAAAATAACATGACTAATGTAGCGCACTATATGCTAAGTACATGGAATGATTAAAGTATCGGACACCTCGGCATTGAAACGGATTACCACTTATGAAGTATACAATTCTGGCATGTATTAGTTACAAATGAAAATGGAAAAAACCTAATAAACCTAAACATCTGAATTCCTATTATGTCAGTATACAAGTGTGACAGAAAACTCTATATGTGTAAAAAAAACATTGTTACCAAGTTTCCAGAATCAAATGTGCAAGCTGTTAACTATCGACAAAGTTCACTGACAGAATAAATCCGAGTCTAAATCTCCAGATACATCTAGAACTCTATGTACAATGTAAAAATGGCAGGACCATCTTACCACATATCCTCCATACATACTCGTATATTTCTCTACAGGTAACTGTAATACAACACCTTTTCAACACTCACACTCCGCAAATCAAACCATTTACACTAACACTACATGAAGAATGAAGAAAGAAGATTTTGTCTCATGAAGAAAACTGTCTCTACAAAACACTATATATGCTACACTACAAACCCACTCAAACATATCAGAACGCATTATTACATCACTCTACATATGACACTATAAACCCAATTACACTCATTTTACATACTTCTCAGACAAATGACATGAAGAATCAAGAGAGAAGAGAACCACACATGAAGAAATATGTCTCCGAAATACAACATCAATACAATTCATCAAACACACTTCAATTATCTCAACTGGACACAGGCACAGCAACACAAAGCATTCATACTACAGAACTGTTGTACACACTATTTACACAATACAAAATTAAAAACACAAAAAATGAAATTACATGAAGAATCAAGAAAAAAGATTTCCAAACATGAAGAGAGAAGATTAACTTCCTCAAACGACTCTAAACAACACAAACAAACTTCCTAATACATTTCAGTAGACTGACATAAAACATGCAATGGAGGATATGTGATGGTCACTGAGACCTACAAAGCCATTAGCTGCATCTTAAAATTAATACATATTAGGTGATGACACCTAACACATATGGTTCTCTAAATGAACGAAATTGAATTTATCTCGAGAGTAATTGACATATGCAATTGCGTACTGTGATGAATACAGTCAATAACTGAAAAAGATGAAAAGATATTACCAAAAAGACATGACTAATGTAGTGCACTATATGCTAAGTACATGGATGGACTAAAGTATCGGACACCTCGGCATTGAAACGGATTACCATTTATGATGTATACAATTCTGGCATGTATTAGTTACAAATGAAAATGGGAAAAACCTAATAAACCCAAACATCTGAATTCCTATTATGTCAGTATACAAGTGTGACAGAAAACTCTCGATGTGTAAAAAAAAACATTGTTACCATGTTTCCAGAAACAAATGTGCAAGCTGTTAATTATCGACAAAGTTCAATGACAGAATAAATCCAAGTCTAAATCTCCAGATAAATATAGAACTCTATGTATGATGTAAAAATGGCAGAATCATCTATACCACATATCCTCCATACATACTCGTATATTTCTCTACAGGTAACTGTAATACAACACCTTTTCAACACTCACACTCCACATATCAAACCATTTACACTAACACTACATGAAGAATGAAGAAAGAAGATTTTGTCTCATGGAGATATATGTCTCTACAAACCACTATATAAGCTACACAACAAACCCGCTCACACAAACAGCTCAGAACACAACTTTACATCACTCTACATATGATACTATAAACCCAATTACACTCATTTTACATACTTCTCAGACAAATGACATGAAGAATCAAGAGAGAAGAGATCCCCACATGAAGAAATATGTCTCCGAAATACAACATTAACACTATTCATCAAAGACACTTCAATTATCTCAACTGGACACAGACACGACAACACAATGAATTCATACAACAGATCTCTCGTACACAGTATTTACACAATACAAAATTAAAAACACCACAAATGAAATTACATTATGAATCAAGAAAGAAGATTTCCAAACATGAAGAGAGAAGATGAACTTCCACAAACAACGACTCTAACAACACAAACAAACTTCCTAATACAGTTCAGTACTCTGACATAAAACATGCAATGGAGGATATGTGACGGTCATTGAGACCTACAAAGCCATTAGCTGCATCTTAAAATTGATACATATTAGGTGATGACACCTAACACAAATGGTTCTCTTAAAGAACGAACTTGAATTTATTTCGAGAGTAATTGACATATGCAATTGCGTACTGTGATGAATACAGTAAATAACTGAAAGACATGAAAAGATGTTACCAACAAAACTTGACTAATGTAGCGCACTATATGCTAAGTACATGGATGGATTAAAGTATTAGACACCTCGGCATTGAAATGGATTACCACTTATGATGTATACAGTTCTGGCATGTATTAGTTACAAATGAAAATGGGAAAAAAACCTAATAAACCTAAACATCCGAATTATTATTGTGTCAGTATACAAGTGTGACAGAAAACTCTCTATGTGTAAAAAAACATTGTTACCATGTTTCCAGAAACAAATGTGCAAGCTGTTAACTATCGACAAATTTCAGAGACAGAATAAATCCAAGTCTAAATCTCCAGATACATATAGAACTCTATGTACGATAAAAAAATGGCACAACCATCTATACCACATATCCTCCATACATACTCGTATATTTCTCTACAGGTAACTGTAATACAACACCTTTTCAACACTCACACTCCACATATCAAACCATTTACATTAACACTACATGAAGAATGAAGAAAGAAGATTTTGTCTCGTGAAGAAAAATATCTCTACAAAACATTACATAAGCTATACAACAGACCCACTCACACAAACATATCAGAACACAATATTGCATCACTCTACATATGATACTATAAACCCAATTACACTCATTTTACATACTTCTCAGACAAATGACATGAAGAATCAAGAGAGAAGAGAACCACACATGAAGAAATATGTCTCCGAAATACAACATTAATACAATTCATCAAACACACTTCAAATATCTCAACTGGACACAGGAACAGCAACACAAAGCATTCATACTACAGAGCTATTTTGCACACTATTTAAACAATACATAATTAAAAACACAAAAAATGAAATTACATGATGAATCAAGAAAGAAGATTTCCAAACATGAAGAGAGAAGATGAACTTCCACAAACAACGACTCTAACAACACAAACAAACTTCCTAATACAGTTCAGTACTCTGACATAAAACATGCAATGGAGGATATGTGACGGTCATTGAGACCTACAAAGCCATTAGCTGCATCTTAAAATTGATACATATTAGCTGATGACACCTAACACAAATGGTTCTCTAAATGAACGAACTTGAATTTATCTCGAGAGTAATTGACATATGCAATTGCGTACTGCGTGAATACAGTAAATAACTGAAAGAGATGAAAAGATATTACCAAAAAAACATGACTAATGTAGTGCACTATATGCTAAGAACATAGATGGATTAAAGTAACGGACACCTCGGCATTGAAACGGATTACCACTTATGATGTATTCAATTCTGGCATGTATTTGTTACAAATGAAAATGGGAAAAAAACCTAATAAACCTAAACATCTGAATTCCTATTTTGTCAGTATACAAGTGTGACAGAAAACTCTCTATGTGTAAAAAAACATTGTTACCAAGTTTCCAGAAACAAATGTGCAAGCTGTTAACTATCGACAAAGTTCAATGACAGAATAAATCCCAGTCTAAATCTCCAGATACATATAGAACTCTATGTACGATGTAAAAATGGCAGAACCATTTATACCACATATCCTACATACATACTCGTATATTTCTCTACAGGTAAATGTAATACAACACCTTTTCAACACTCACACTCCACATATCAAACCATTTACACTAACACTACACAAAGAATGAAGAAAGAAGATTTTGTCTCGTGAAGAAAAATATCTCTACAAAACATTACATAAGCTATACAACAGACCCACTCTCACAAACATATCAGAACACAATATTGCATCACTCTACATATGATAATATAAACCCAATTACACTCATTTTACATACTTCTCAGACAAATGACATGAAGAATCAAGAGAGAAGAGAACCACACATGAAGAAATATGTCTCCGAAATACAACATTAATACAATTCATCAAACACACTTCAAATATCTCAACTGGACACAGGCACAGCAACACAAAGCATTCATACTACAGAACTATTTTACACACTATTTAAACAATACATAATTAAAAACACAAAAAATGAAATTACATGATGAATCAAGAAAGAAGATTTCCAAACATGAAGAGAGAAGATGAACTTCCACAAACAACGACTCTAACAACACAAACAAACTTCCTAATACAGTTCAGTACTCTGACATAAAACATGCAATGGAGGATATGTGACGGTCATTGAGACCTACAAAGCCATTAGCTGCATCTTAAAATTGATACATATTAGGTGATGACACCTAACACAAATGGTTCTCTTAAAGAACGAACTTCAATTTATTTCGAGAGTAATTGACATATGCAATTGCGTACTGTGATGAATACAGTAAATAACTGAAAGAGATGAAAAGATATTACCAAAAAAACATGACTAATGTAGTGCACTATATGCTAAGAACATGGATGGATTAAAGTATCGGACACCTCGGCATTGAAACGGATTACCACATATGATGTATACAATTCTGGCATGTATTAGTTACAAATGAAAATGGGAAAAAACCTAATAAACCTAAACATCTGAATTCCTATTATGTCAGTATACAAGTGTGACAGAAAACTCTCTATGTGTAAAAAAACATTGTTACCAAGTTTCCAGAAACAAATGTGAAAGCTGTTAACTATCGACAAAGTTCAATGACAGAATAAATCCAAGTCTAAATCTCCAGATACATATAGAACTCTATGTACGATGTAAAAATGGCACAACCATCTATACCACATATCCTACATACATACTCGTATATTTCTCTACAGGTAACTGTAATACAACACCTTTTCAACACTCACACTCCACATATCAAACCATTTACATTAACACTACACGAAGAATGAAGAAAGAAGATTTTGTCTCATGAAGAAAACTGTCTCTACAAAACACTATATAAGCTACACAACAAACCCACTCACACAAACAGATCAGAACACAACTTTACATCACTCTACATATGAAACTATAAACCCAACTACACTCATTTTACATACTTTTCAGAGAAATGACATGAAGAATCAAGAGAGAAGAGAACCCCACATGAAGAAATATGTCTCAGAAATACAACATTAATACAATTCATCAAACACACTTCAATTATCTCAACTGGACACAGGCACAACAACACAAAGCTTTCATACTACAGAACTATTTTACACAGTATTTACACAATACAAAATTAAAAACACCAAAAATGAAATTACATGATGAATCAAGAAAGAAGATTTCCAAACATGAAGAGAGAAGATGCACTTCCACAAACAACGACTCCAACAACACAAACAAACATCCTAATACATTTCAGTACACTGACATAAAACATGCAATGGAGGATATGTGATAGTCATTGAGACCTACAAAGCCATTAGCTGCATCTTAAAATTGATACATATTAGGTGATGACACCTAACACAAATGGTTCTCTAAATGAACGAACTTGAATTTATCTCGAGAGTAATTGACATATGCAATTGCGTACTGCGTGAATACAGTAAATAACTGAAATAGATGAAAAGATTATACCAAAAAAACATGACTAATGTAGTGCACTATATGCTAAGAACATGGATGGATTAAAGTATCGGACACCTCGGCATTGAAACGGATAACCACTTATGATGTATACAATTCTGGCATGTATTAGTTATAAATGAAAATGGGAAAAAACCTAATAAACCTAAACATCTGAATTCCTATTATGTCAGTATAGAAGTGTGAGAGAAAACTCTCTATGTGTAAAAAAACATTGTTACCATGTTTCCAGAAACAAATGTGAAAGCTGTTAACTATCGACAAAGTTCAGTGACAGAATAAATCCAAGTCTAAATCTCCAGATACATATAGAACTCTATGTACGATGTAAAAATGGCACAACCATCTATACCACATATCCTCCATACATACTCGTATATTTCTCTACAGGTAACTGTAATACAACACCTTTTCAACACTCACACTCCACATATCAAACCATTTACATTAACACTACACGAAGAATGAAGAAAGAAGATTTTGTCTCATGAAGAAAACTGTCTCTACAAAACACTATATAAGCTACACAACAAACCCACTCACACAAACAGATCAGAACACAACTTTACATCACCCTACATATGAAACTATAAACCCAACTACACTCATTTTACATACTTCTCAGACAAATGAGATGTAGAATCAAGAGAGAAGAGAACCACACATGAAGATTTATGTCTCCGAAATACAACATTAATACAATTCATCAAACACACTTCAATTATCTCAACTGGACACAGGCACAACAACACAAAGCATTCATACTACAGAACTATTTTACACAGTATTTACACAATACAAAATTAAAAACACCAAAAATGAAATTACATGATGAGTCCAGAAAGAAGATTTCCAAACATGAAGAGAGAAGATGACTTCCACAAACAACGACTCTAACAACACAAACAAACTTCCTAATACATTTCAGTACACTGACATAAAACATGCAATGGAGGATAAGTGACGGTCATTGAGACCTACAAAGCCATTAGCTGCATCTTAAAATTGATAGATATTAGGTGAAGACACCTAACACAAATGGTTCTCTATAAGAACGAACTGGAATTTATCTCGAGAGTAATTGACATATGCAATTGCGTACTGTGATGAATACAGTAAATAACTGAAAGAGATGAAAACATATTACCATAAAAACATGACTATTGTAGCACACTATATGCTAAGTACATGGATGGATTAAAGTATCGGACACCTCGGCATTGAAACGGATTACCATTTATGATGTATACAATTCTGGCATGTATTAGTTACAAATGAAAGTGGGAAAAACCTAATAAACCCAACATCTGAATTCCTATTATGCCAGTATCCAAGTGTGGCAGAAAGCTCTCTATGTGTAAAAAAACATTGCTACCATGTTTCCAGAAACAAATGTGCAAGCTGTTAATTATCGACAAAGATCAATGACAGAATAAATCCAAGTCTAAATCTCCAGATACATATAGAACTCTATGTACAATGTAAAAATGGCACAACCATCTATACCACATATCCTCCGTACATACTCGAATATTTTTCTAGAGATAACTATAATACAACACCTTTTCAACACTCATACTCCACATATCAAACCATTTACATTAACACTACATGAAGAATGAGGAAAGAAGATTTTGTCTCATGGAGATATATGTCGTGACAAAACACTATATATGGTACACAACAAACCCACTCACACAAACAGATCAGAACACAACATTACATCACTCTACATATGAAACTATAAACCCAATTACACACATTTTACATACTTCTCAGACAAATGACATGAAGAATCAAGAGAGAAGAGAACCACACATGAAAAATATGTCTCCGAAATACAACATTAACACTATTCATCAAAGACACTTCAAGTATCTCAACTGGACACAGACACGACAACACAATGAATTCATACAACAGATCTCTCGTACACAGTATTTACACAATACAAAATTAAAAACACCAAAAATGAAATTACATGATGAATCAAGAAAGAAGATTTCCAAACATGAAGAGAGAAGATGAACTTCCACAAACAACGACTCTAACAACACAAACAAACTTCCTAATACATTTCAGTACACTGACATAAAACATGCAATGGAGGATAAGTGACGGTCATTGAGACCTACAAAGCCATTAGCTGCATCTTAAAATTGATACATATTAGGTGATGCCACCTAACACAAATGGTTCTCTAAATGAACGAACTTGAATTTATCTTGAGAGTAATTGACATATGCAATTGCGTACTGCAAGAATACAGTAAATAACTGAAATAGATGAAAAGATAATACCAAAAAAACATGACCATTGTAGCGCACTATATGCTAAGTACATGGAAGGATTAAAGTATCGGACACCTCGGCATTGAAACGGATTACCACTTATGATGTATACACTTCTGGCATGTATTAGTTACATTTGAAAATGGGAAAAAACCTAATAAACCTAAACATCTGAATTCCTATTATGTCAGTATACAAGTGTGACAGAAAACTCTCTATGTGTAAAAAAACATTTTTACCAAGTTTCCAGAAACAAATGTGCAAGCTGTTAACTATCGACAAAGTTCAATGACAGAATAAATCCAAGTCTAAATCTCCAGATACATATAGAACTCTAAGTACGATGTAAAAATGGCAGAACCATCTATACCACATATCCTCCATACATATTCGTATACTTCTCTACAGATACCTGTATTACAACACCTTTTAAACATTCACAATCCACACATCAAACCATTTGCACTAACACTAAATGAAGAAAGAAGATTTTGTCTCATGAAGAAAACTGTCTCTACAAAACAACAAACCCAATCACACAAACAGATCAGAACACAACTTTACATCACTCTACATATGATACTATAAAACCTAATTACACTCATTTTACATTCTTCTCAGACAAATGACATGAAGAATCAAGAGAGAAGAGAACCACACATGAAGAAATATGTCTCCGAAATACAACATTAATACAATTCATCAAACACACTTCAATTATCTCAACTGGACACAGGCACAGCAACACAAAGCATTCATACTACAGAACTACTTTACACACTATTTACACAATACATAATTAAAAACACCAAAAATGAAATTACATGAAGAATCAAGAAAAAAGTTTTCCAAACATGAAGAGAGAAGATTAACTTCCTCAAACGTCTCTAAACAACACAAACAAACTTCCTAATACATTTCAGTACACTGACATAAAACATGCAATGGAGGATATGTGACGGTCACTGAGACCCACAAAGCCATTAGCTGCATCTTAAAATTGATACATATTAGGTTTTGACACCTAACACAAATGGTTCTCTAAAAGAACGAACTTGAATTTATCTCGAGAGTAGTTGAAATATGCAATTTCGTACTGTGATGAATACAGTAAATAACTGAAAGAGATGAAAAGATATTACCAAAAAAACATGACTAATGTAGTGCACTATATGCTAAGTACATGGATGGATTAAAGTATCGGACACCTCGGCATTGAAATGAATTACCACTGATGATGTATACAATTCTCGCATGTATTAGTTATAAATGAAAATGGGACCTAACCTAATAAACCTAGACATCTGAATTCCTATTATGTCAGTATACAAGTGTGACAGAAAACTCACGATGTGTAAAAAATACATTGTTACCATGTTTCCAGAAACAAATGTGCAAGCTATTAATTATCGACAAAGTTCAATGAAAGAATAAATCCAAGTCTAAATCTCCAGATACATATAGAACTCTATGTACAATGTAAAAATGGCAGAATCATCTATACCAGATATCCTCCATACATACTCGTATATTTCTCTACAGGTAACTGTAATACAACACCTTTTCAACACTCACACTCCACATATCAAACCATTTACACTAACACTACATGAAGAATGAAGAAAGAAGATTTTGCCTCATGGAGATATATGTCTCTGCAAAACACTATATAAGCTACACAACAAACCCACTCACACAAACAGATCAGAACACAACTTTACATCACTCTACATATGAAATTATAAACCCAATGACACTCTTTTTACATACTTTTCAGACAAATGACATGAAGAATCAAGAGAGAAGAGAACCACACATGAAGAAATATGTCTCCGAAATACAACATTAATACAATTCATCAAACACACTTCAATTATCTCAACTGGACACAGGCACAACAACACAAAGAATTCATACTACAGAACTATTTTACACACTATTTACACAATACAAAATTGAGAACACAAAAAATGAAATTACATGAAGAATCAAGAAAAAAGTTTTCCAAACATGAAGAGAGAAGATTAACTTCCTCAAACGACTCTAAACAACACAAACAAACTTCCTAATACATTTCAGTACTCTGACATAAAACATGCAATGGAGGATATGTGACGGTCACTGAGACCCACAAAGCCATTAGCTGCATCTTAAAATTGATACATATTAGGTGATGACACCTAACACAAATGGTTCTCTAAAAGAACGAACTTGAATTTATCTCGGGAGTAATTGAAATATGCAATTGCGTACTGTGATGAATACAGTAAATAACTGAAAGAAATGAAAAGATATTACCAAAAAAACATGACTAATGTAGTGCACTATATGCTAAGTACATGGATGGATTAAAGTATCGGACACCTCGGCATTGAAATGGATTACCACTTATGATGTATATAATTCTCGCATGTATTAGTTATAAATGAAAATGGGACAAAACCTAATAAACCTAAACATCTGAATTCCTAGTATGTCAGTACACAAGTGTGACAGAAAACTCTCGATGTGTAAAAAATACATTGTTACCATGTTCCAGAAACAAATGTGAAAGCTGTTAACTATCGACAAAGTTCAGTGACAGAATAAATCCAAGTCTAAATCTCCAGATACATATAGAACTCTATGTACGATGTAAAAATGGCACAACCATCTATACCACATATCCTCCATACATACTCGTATATTTCTCTACAGGTAACTGTAATACAACACCTTTTCAACACTCACACTCCACATATCAAACCATTTACATTAACACTACACGAAGAATGAAGAAAGAAGATTTTGTCTCATGAAGAAAACTGTCTCTACAAAACACTATATAAGCTACACAACAAACCCACTCACACAAACAGATCAGAACACAACTTTACATCACCCTACATATGAAACTATAAACCCAACTACACTCATTTTACATACTTCTCAGACAAATGAGATGTAGAATCAAGAGAGAAGAGAACCACACATGAAGATTTATGTCTCCGAAATACAACATTAATACAATTCATCAAACACACTTCAATTATCTCAACTGGACACAGGCACAACAACACAAAGCATTCATACTACAGAACTATTTTACACAGTATTTACACAATACAAAATTAAAAACACCAAAAATGAAATTACATGATGAGTCCAGAAAGAAGATTTCCAAACATGAAGAGAGAAGATGACTTCCACAAACAACGACTCTAACAACACAAACAAACTTCCTAATACATTTCAGTACACTGACATAAAACATGCAATGGAGGATAAGTGACGGTCATTGAGACCTACAAAGCCATTAGCTGCATCTTAAAATTGATAGATATTAGGTGAAGACACCTAACACAAATGGTTCTCTATAAGAACGAACTGGAATTTATCTCGAGAGTAATTGACATATGCAATTGCGTACTGTGATGAATACAGTAAATAACTGAAAGAGATGAAAACATATTACCATAAAAACATGACTATTGTAGCACACTATATGCTAAGTACATGGATGGATTAAAGTATCGGACACCTCGGCATTGAAACGGATTACCATTTATGATGTATACAATTCTGGCATGTATTAGTTACAAATGAAAATGGGAAAAACTTAATAAACCCAACATCTGAATTCCTATTATGCCAGTATCCAAGTGTGGCAGAAAGCTCTCTATGTGTAAAAAAACATTGCTACCATGTTTCCAGAAACAAATGTGCAAGCTGTTAATTATCGACAAAGATCAATGACAGAATAAATCCAAGTCTAAATCTCCAGATACATATAGAACTCTATGTACAATGTAAAAATGGCACAACCATCTATACCACATATCCTCCGTACATACTCGAATATTTTTCTAGAGATAACTATAATACAACACCTTTTCAACACTCATACTCCACATATCAAACCATTTACATTAACACTACATGAAGAATGAGGAAAGAAGATTTTGTCTCATGGAGATATATGTCGTGACAAAACACTATATATGGTACACAACAAACCCACTCACACAAACAGATCAGAACACAACATTACATCACTCTACATATGAAACTATAAACCCAATTACACACATTTTACATACTTCTCAGACAAATGACATGAAGAATCAAGAGAGAAGAGAACCACACATGAAAAATATGTCTCCGAAATACAACATTAATACAATTCATCAAACACACTTCAATTATCTCAACTGGACACAGGCACAACAACACAAAGCATTCATACTACAGAACTATTTTACACACTATTTACACAATACAAAATTGAGAACACAAAAAATGAAATTACATGAAGAATCAAGAAAGAAGATTTCCAAACATGAAGAGAGAAGATGAACTTCCACAAACAACGACTCTAACAACACAAACAAACTTCCTAATACATTTCAGTACACTGACATAAAACATGCAATGGAGGATAAGTGACGGTCATTGAGACCTACAAAGCCATTAGCTGCATCTTAAAATTGATACATATTAGGTGATGCCACCTAACACAAATGGTTCTCTAAATGAACGAACTTGAATTTATCTTGAGAGTAATTGACATATGCAATTGCGTACTGCAAGAATACAGTAAATAACTGAAATAGATGAAAAGATAATACCAAAAAAACATGACCATTGTAGCGCACTATATGCTAAGTACATGGAAGGATTAAAGTATCGGACACCTCGGCATTGAAACGGATTACCACTTATGATGTATACACTTCTGGCATGTATTAGTTACATTTGAAAATGGGAAAAAACCTAATAAACCTAAACATCTGAATTCCTATTATGTCAGTATACAAGTGTGACAGAAAACTCACTATGTGTAAAAAAACATTTTCACCAAGTTTCCAGAACCAAATGTGCAAGCTGTTAACTATCGACAAAGTTCAATGACAGAATAAATCCAAGTCTAAATCTACAGATACATATAGAACTCTAAGTACGATGTAAAAATGGCAGAACCATCTATACCACATATCCTCCATACATACTCGTTTATTTCTCTACAGATACCTGTATTACAACACCTTTTAAACATTCACAATCCACACATCAAACCATTTGCACTAACACTAAATGAAGAAAGAAGATTTTGTCTCATGAAGAAAACTGTCTCTACAAAACAACAAACCCAATCACACAAACAGATCAGAACACAACTTTACATCACTCTACATATGATACTATAAAACCCAATTACACTCATTTTACATTCTTCTCAGACAAATGACATGATGAATCAAGAGAGAAGAGAACCACACATGAAGAAATATGTCTCCGAAATACAACATTAATACAATTCATCAAACACACTTCAATTATCTCAACTGGACACAGGCACAACAACACAAAGCATTCATACTACAGAACTATTTTACACACTATTTACACAATACAAAATTGAGAACACAAAAAATGAAATTACATGAAGAATCAAGAAAAAAGTTTTCCAAACATGAAGAGAGAAGATTAACTTCCTCAAACGACTCTAAACAACACAAACAAACTTCCTAATACATTTCAGTACTCTGACATAAAACATGCAATGGAGGATATGTGACGGTCACTGAGACCCACAAAGCCATTAGCTGCATCTTAAAATTGATACATATTAGGTGATGACACCTAACACAAATGGTTCTCTAAAAGAACGAACTTGAATTTATCTCGGGAGTAATTGAAATATGCAATTGCGTACTGTGATGAATACAGTAAATAACTGAAAGAAATGAAAAGATATTACCAAAAAAACATGACTAATGTAGTGCACTATATGCTAAGTACATGGATGGATTAAAGTATCGGACACCTCGGCATTGAAATGGATTACCACTTATGATGTATATAATTCTCGCATGTATTAGTTATAAATGAAAATGGGACAAAACCTAATAAACCTAAACATCTGAATTCCTATTACGTCAGTACACAAGTGTGACAGAAAACTCTCGATGTGTAAAAAATACATTGTTACCATGTTCCAGAAACAAATGTGCAAGCTATTAATTATCGACAAAGTTCAATGAAAGAATAAATCCAAGTCTAAATCTCCAGATACATATAGAACTCTATGTACAATGTAAAAATGGCAGAATCATCTATACCAGATATCCTCCATACATACTCGTATATTTCTCTACAGGTAACTGTAATACAACACCTTTTCAACACTCACACTCCACATATCAAACCATTTACACTAACACTACATGAAGAATGAAGAAAGAAGATTTTGCCTCATGGAGATATATGTCTCTACAAAACACTATATAAGCTACACAACAAACCCACTCACACAAACAGATCAGAACACAACTTTACATCACTCTACATTGTTGTTGTGGTCTTCAGTCCTGAGACTGGTTAATCGTACAGTAAAGCTGCATGCCCTCGGGAAAAATTATGGCCGTAGTTTCCCCTTGCTACATATGAAACTATAAACGCAATTACACTCATTTTACATACTTCTCCGACAAATGACATGAAGAATCAAGAGAGAAGAGAACCACACATGAAGAAATATGTCTCCGAAATACAACATTAATACAATTCATCAAACACACTTCAATTATCTCAACTGGACACAGGCACAGCAACACAAAGCATTCATACTACCAGAACTATTTTACACACTATTTAAACAATACATAATTAAAAACACAAAAAATGAAATTACATGATGAATCAAGAAAGAAGATTTCCAAACATGAAGAGAGAAGATGAACTTCCACAAACAACGACTCTAACAACACAAACAAACTTCCTAATACAGTTCAGTACTCTGACATAAAACATGCAATGGAGGATATGTGACGGTCATTGAGACCTACAAAGCCATTAGCTGCATCTTAAAATTGATACATATTAGGTGATGACACCTAACACAAATGGTTCTCTTAAAGAACGAACTTGAATTTATTTCGAGAGTAATTGACATATGCAATTGCGTACTGTGATGAATACAGTAAATAACTGAAAGAGATGAAAAGATATTACCAAAAAAACATGACTAATGTAGTGCACTATATGCTAAGAACATGGATGGATTAAAGTATCGGACACCTCGGCATTGAAACGGATTACCACATATGATGTATACAATTCTGGCATGTATTAGTTACAAATGAAAATGGGAAAAAACCTAATAAACCTAAACATCTGAATTCCTATTATGTCAGTATACAAGTGTGACAGAAAACTCTCTATGTGTAAAAAAACATTGTTACCAAGTTTCCAGAAACAAATGTGTAAGCTGTTAACTATCGACAAAGTTCAATGACAGAATAAATCCAAGTCTAAATCTCCAGATACATATAGAACTCTATGTACGATGTAAAAATGGCACAACCATCTATACCACATAACCTACATACATACTCGTATATTTCTCTACAGGTAACTGTAATACAACACCTTTTCAACACTCACACTCCACATATCAAACCATTTACACTAACACTACATGAAGAATGAAGAAAGAAGATTTTGTCTCATGGAGATATATGTCTCTACAAAACACTATATAAGCTACACAACAAACCCACTCACACAAACAGATCAGAACACAACTTTACATCACCCTACATATGAAACTATAAACCCAACTACACTCATTTTACATACTTTTCAGACAAATGACATGAAGAATCAAGAGAGAAGAGAACCCCACATGAAGAAATATGTCTCAGAAATACAACATTAATACAATTCATCAAACACACTTCAATTATCTCAACTGGACACAGGCACAACAACACAAAGCTTTCATACTACAGAACTATTTTACACAGTATTTACACAATACAAAATTAAAAACACCAAAAATGAAATTACATGATGAATCAAGAAAGAAGATTTCCAAACATGAAGAGAGAAGATGCACTTCCACAAACAACGACTCCAACAACACAAACAAACATCCTAATACATCTCAGTACACTGACATAAAACATGCAATGGAGGATATGTGATAGTCATTGAGACCTACAAAGCCATTAGCTGCATCTTAAAATTGATACATATTAGCTGATGACACCTAACACAAATGGTTCTCTAAATGAACGAACTTGAATTTATCTCGAGAGTAATTGACATATGCAATTGCGTCCTGCGTGAATACAGTAAATAACTGAAATAGATGAAAAGATTATACCAAAAAAACATGACTAATGTAGTGCACTATATGCTAAGAACATGGATGGATTAAAGTATCGGACACCTCGGCATTGAAACGGATAACCACTTATGATGTATACAATTCTGGCATGTATTAGTTATAAATGAAAATGGGAAAAAACCTAATAAACCTAAACATCTGAATTCCTATTATGTCAGTATAGAAGTGTGAGAGAAAACTCTCTATGTGTAAAAAAACATTGTTACCATGTTTCCAGAAACAAATGTGAAAGCTGTTAACTATCGACAAAGTTCAGTGACAGAATAAATCCAAGTCTAAATCTCCAGATACATATAGAACTCTATGTACGATGTAAAAATGGCACAACCATCTATACCACATATCCTCCATACATACTCGTATATTTCTCTACAGGTAACTGTAATACAACACCTTTTCAACACTCACACTCCACATATCAAACCATTTACATTAAAACTACACGAAGAATGAAGAAAGAAGATTTTGTCTCATGAAGAAAACTGTCTCTACAAAACACTATATAAGCTACACAACAAACCCACTCACACAAACAGATCAGAACACAACTTTACATCACCCTACATATGAAACTATAAACCCAACTACACTCATTTTACATACTTCTCAGACAAATGAGATGTAGAATCAAGAGAGAAGAGAACCACACATGAAGATTTATGTCTCCGAAATACAACATTAATACAATTCATCAAACACACTTCAATTATCTCAACTGGACACAGGCACAACAACACAAAGCATTCATACTACAGAACTATTTTACACAGTATTTACACAATACAAAATTAAAAACACCAAAAATGAAATTACATGATGAGTCCAGAAAGAAGATTTCCAAACATGAAGAGAGAAGATGACTTCCACAAACAACGACTCTAACAACACAAACAAACTTCCTAATACATTTCAGTACACTGACATAAAACATGCAATGGAGGATAAGTGACGGTCATTGAGACCTACAAAGCCATTAGCTGCATCTTAAAATTGATAGATATTAGGTGAAGACACCTAACACAAATGGTTCTCTATAAGAACGAACTGGAATTTATCTCGAGAGTAATTGACATATGCAATTGCGTACTGTGATGAATACAGTAAATAACTGAAAGAGATGAAAACATATTACCATAAAAACATGACTATTGTAGCACACTATATGCTAAGTACATGGATGGATTAAAGTATCGGACACCTCGGCATTGAAACGGATTACCATTTATGATGTATACAATTCTGGCATGTATTAGTTACAAATGAAAATGGGAAAAACCTAATAAACCCAACATCTGAATTCCTATTATGCCAGTATCCAAGTGTGGCAGAAAGCTCTCTATGTGTAAAAAAACATTGCTACCATGTTTCCAGAAACAAATGTGCAAGCTGTTAATTATCGACAAAGATCAATGACAGAATAAATCCAAGTCTAAATCTCCAGATACATATAGAACTCTATGTACAATGTAAAAATGGCACAACCATCTATACCACATATCCTCCGTACATACTCGAATATTTTTCTAGAGATAACTATAATACAACACCTTTTCAACACTCATACTCCACATATCAAACCATTTACATTAACACTACATGAAGAATGAGGAAAGAAGATTTTGTCTCATGGAGATATATGTCGTGACAAAACACTATATATGGTACACAACAAACCCACTCACACAAACAGATCAGAACACAACATTACATCACTCTACATATGAAACTATAAACCCAATTACACACATTTTACATACTTCTCAGACAAATGACATGAAGAATCAAGAGAGAAGAGAACCACACATGAAAAATATGTCTCCGAAATACAACATTAACACTATTCATCAAAGACACTTCAAGTATCTCAACTGGACACAGACACGACAACACAATGAATTCATACAACAGATCTCTCGTACACAGTATTTACACAATACAAAATTAAAAACACCAAAAATGAAATTACATGATGAATCAAGAAAGAAGATTTCCAAACATGAAGAGAGAAGATGAACTTCCACAAACAACGACTCTAACAACACAAACAAACTTCCTAATACATTTCAGTACACTGACATAAAACATGCAATGGAGGATAAGTGACGGTCATTGAGACCTACAAAGCCATTAGCTGCATCTTAAAATTGATACATATTAGGTGATGCCACCTAACACAAATGGTTCTCTAAATGAACGAACTTGAATTTATCTTGAGAGTAATTGACATATGCAATTGCGTACTGCAAGAATACAGTAAATAACTGAAATAGATGAAAAGATAATACCAAAAAAACATGACCATTGTAGCGCACTATATGCTAAGTACATGGAAGGATTAAAGTATCGGACACCTCGGCATTGAAACGGATTACCACTTATGATGTATACACTTCTGGCATGTATTAGTTACATTTGAAAATGGGAAAAAACCTAATAAACCTAAACATCTGAATTCCTATTATGTCAGTATACAAGTGTGACAGAAAACTCTCTATGTGTAAAAAAACATTTTTACCAAGTTTCCAGAAACAAATGTGCAAGCTGTTAACTATCGACAAAGTTCAATGACAGAATAAATCCAAGTCTAAATCTCCAGATACATATAGAACTCTAAGTACGATGTAAAAATGGCAGAACCATCTATACCACATATCCTCCATACATACTCGTATATTTCTCTACAGATACCTGTATTACAACACCTTTTAAACATTCACAATCCACACATCAAACCATTTGCACTAACACTAAATGAAGAAAGAAGATTTTGTCTCATGAAGAAAACTGTCTCTACAATACAACAAACCCAATCACACAAACAGATCAGAACACAACTTTACATCACTCTACATATGATACTATAAAACCCAATTACACTCATTTTACATTCTTCTCAGACAAATGACATGAAGAATCAAGAGAGAAGAGAACCACACATGAAGAAATATGTCTCCAAAATACAACATTAATACAATTCATCAAACACACTTCAATTATCTCAACTGGACACAGGCACAGCAACACAAAGCATTCATACTACAGAACTACTTTACACACTATTTACACAATACATAATTAAAAACACCAAAAATGAAATTACATGAAGAATCAAGAAAAAAGTTTTCCAAACATGAAGAGAGAAGATTAACTTCCTCACACGTCTCTAAACAACACAAACAAACTTCCTAATACATTTCAGTACACTGACATAAAACATGCAATGGAGGATATGTGACGGTCACTGAGACCCACAAAGCCATTAGCTGCATCTTAAAATTGATACATATTAGGTTTTGACACCTAACACAAATGGTTCTCTAAAAGAACGAACTTGAATTTATCTCGAGAGTAGTTGAAATATGCAATTTCGTACTGTGATGAATACAGTAAATAACTGAAAGAGATGAAAAGATATTACCAAAAAAACATGACTAATGTAGTGCACTATATGCTAAGTACATGGATGGATTAAAGTATCGGACACCTCGGCATTGAAATGAATTACCACTGATGATGTATACAATTCTCGCATGTATTAGTTATAAATGAAAATGGGACCTAACCTAATAAACCTAGACATCTGAATTCCTATTATGTCAGTATACAAGTGTGACAGAAAACTCACGATGTGTAAAAAATACATTGTTACCATGTTTCCAGAAACAAATGTGCAAGCTATTAATTATCGACAAAGTTCAATGAAAGAAAAAAATCCAAGTCTATATCTCCAGATACATTTAGAACTCTATGTACAATGTAAAAATGGCAGAATCATCTATACCACATATCCTCCATACATACTCGTATATTTCTCTACAAGTAACTGTAATACAACACCTTTTCAACACTCACACTCCACATATCAAACCATTTACAAGAACACTACATGAAGAATGAAGAAGGAAGATTTTGTCTCATGGAGATATATGTCTCTGCAAAACACTATATAAGCTACACAACAAACCCACTCACACAAACAGATCAGAACACAACTTTACATCACTCTACATATGAAATTATAAACCCAATGACACTCTTTTTACATACTTTTCAGACAAATGACATGAAGAATCAAGAGCGAAGAGAACCACACATGAAGAAATATGTCTCCGAAATACAACATTAATACAATTCATCAAACACACTTCAATTATCTCAACTGGACACAGGCACAACAACACAAAGCATTCATACTACAGAACTATTTTACACACTATTTACACAATACAAAATTGAGAACACAAAAAATGAAATTACATGAAGAATCAAGAAAAAAGTTTTCCAAACATGAAGAGAGAAGATTAACTTCCTCAAACGACTCTAAACAACACAAACAAACTTCCTAATACATTTCAGTACTCTGACATAAAACATGCAATGGAGGATATGTGACGGTCACTGAGACCCACAAAGCCATTAGCTGCATCTTAAAATTGATACATATTAGGTGATGACACCTAACACAAATGGTTCTCTAAAAGAACGAACTTGAATTTATCTCGGGAGTAATTGAAATATGCAATTGCGTACTGTGATGAATACAGTAAATAACTGAAAGAAATGAAAAGATATTACCAAAAAAACATGACTAATGTAGTGCACTATATGCTAAGTACATGGATGGATTAAAGTATCGGACACCTCGGCATTGAAATGGATTACCACTTATGATGTATATAATTCTCGCATGTATTAGTTATAAATGAAAATGGGACAAAACCTAATAAACCTAAACATCTGAATTCCTATTACGTCAGTACACAAGTGTGACAGAAAACTCTCGATGTGTAAAAAATACATTGTTACCATGTTCCAGAAACAAATGTGCAAGCTATTAATTATCGACAAAGTTCAATGAAAGAATAAATCCAAGTCTAAATCTCCAGATACATATAGAACTCTATGTACAATGTAAAAATGGCAGAATCATCTATACCAGATATCCTCCATACATACTCGTATATTTCTCTACAGGTAACTGTAATACAACACCTTTTCAACACTCACACTCCACATATCAAACCATTTACACTAACACTACATGAAGAATGAAGAAAGAAGATTTTGCCTCATGGAGATATATGTCTCTACAAAACACTATATAAGCTACACAAAGAACCCACTCACACAAACAGATCAGAACACAACTTTACATCACTCTACATTGTTGTTGTGGTCTTCAGTCCTGAGACTGGTTAATCGTACAGTAAAGCTGCATGCCCTCGGGAAAAATTATGGCCGTAGTTTCCCCTTGCTACATATGAAACTATAAACGCAATTACACTCATTTTACATACTTCTCCGACAAATGACATGAAGAATCAAGAGAGAAGAGAACCACACATGAAGAAATATGTCTCCGAAATACAACATTAATACAATTCATCAAACACACTTCAATTATCTCAACTGGACACAGGCACAGCAACACAAAGCATTCATACTACAGAACTATTTTACACACTATTTAAACAATACATAATTAAAAACACAAAAAATGAAATTACATGATGAATCAAGAAAGAAGATTTCCAAACATGAAGAGAGAAGATGAACTTCCACAAACAACGACTCTAACAACACAAACAAACTTCCTAATACAGTTCAGTACTCTGACATAAAACATGCAATGGAGGATATGTGACGGTCATTGAGACCTACAAAGCCATTAGCTGCATCTTAAAATTGATACATATTAGGTGATGACACCTAACACAAATGGTTCTCTTAAAGAACGAACTTGAATTTATTTCGAGAGTAATTGACATATGCAATTGCGTACTGTGATGAATACAGTAAATAACTGAAAGAGATGAAAAGATATTACCAAAAAAACATGACTAATGTAGTGCACTATATGCTAAGAACATGGATGGATTAAAGTATCGGACACCTCGGCATTGAAACGGATTACCACATATGATGTATACAATTCTGGCATGTATTAGTTACAAATGAAAATGGGAAAAAACCTAATAAACCTAAACATCTGAATTCCTATTATGTCAGTATACAAGTGTGACAGAAAACTCTCTATGTGTAAAAAAACATTGTTACCAAGTTTCCAGAAACAAATGTGTAAGCTGTTAACTATCGACAAAGTTCAATGACAGAATAAATCCAAGTCTAAATCTCCAGATACATATAGAACTCTATGTACGATGTAAAAATGGCACAACCATCTATACCACATAACCTACATACATACTCGTATATTTCTCTACAGGTAACTGTAATACAACACCTTTTCAACACTCACACTCCACATATCAAACCATTTACACTAACACTACATGAAGAATGAAGAAAGAAGATTTTGTCTCATGGAGATATATGTCTCTACAAAACACTATATAAGCTACACAACAAACCCACTCACACAAACAGATCAGAACACAACTTTACATCACCCTACATATGAAACTATAAACCCAACTACACTCATTTTACATACTTTTCAGACAAATGACATGAAGAATCAAGAGAGAAGAGAACCCCACATGAAGAAATATGTCTCAGAAATACAACATTAATACAATTCATCAAACACACTTCAATTATCTCAACTGGACACAGGCACAACAACACAAAGCTTTCATACTACAGAACTATTTTACACAGTATTTACACAATACAAAATTAAAAACACCAAAAATGAAATTACATGATGAATCAAGAAAGAAGATTTCCAAACATGAAGAGAGAAGATGCACTTCCACAAACAACGACTCCAACAACACAAACAAACATCCTAATACATCTCAGTACACTGACATAAAACATGCAATGGAGGATATGTGATAGTCATTGAGACCTACAAAGCCATTAGCTGCATCTTAAAATTGATACATATTAGCTGATGACACCTAACACAAATGGTTCTCTAAATGAACGAACTTGAATTTATCTCGAGAGTAATTGACATATGCAATTGCGTCCTGCGTGAATACAGTAAATAACTGAAATAGATGAAAAGATTATACCAAAAAAACATGACTAATGTAGTGCACTATATGCTAAGAACATGGATGGATTAAAGTATCGGACACCTCGGCATTGAAACGGATAACCACTTATGATGTATACAATTCTGGCATGTATTAGTTATAAATGAAAATGGGAAAAAACCTAATAAACCTAAACATCTGAATTCCTATTATGTCAGTATAGAAGTGTGAGAGAAAACTCTCTATGTGTAAAAAAACATTGTTACCATGTTTCCAGAAACAAATGTGAAAGCTGTTAACTATCGACAAAGTTCAGTGACAGAATAAATCCAAGTCTAAATCTCCAGATACATATAGAACTCTATGTACGATGTAAAAATGGCACAACCATCTATACCACATATCCTCCATACATACTCGTATATTTCTCTACAGGTAACTGTAATACAACACCTTTTCAACACTCACACTCCACATATCAAACCATTTACATTAAAACTACACGAAGAATGAAGAAAGAAGATTTTGTCTCATGAAGAAAACTGTCTCTACAAAACACTATATAAGCTACACAACAAACCCACTCACACAAACAGATCAGAACACAACTTTACATCACCCTACATATGAAACTATAAACCCAACTACACTCATTTTACATACTTCTCAGACAAATGAGATGTAGAATCAAGAGAGAAGAGAACCACACATGAAGATTTATGTCTCCGAAATACAACATTAATACAATTCATCAAACACACTTCAATTATCTCAACTGGACACAGGCACAACAACACAAAGCATTCATACTACAGAACTATTTTACACAGTATTTACACAATACAAAATTAAAAACACCAAAAATGAAATTACATGATGAGTCCAGAAAGAAGATTTCCAAACATGAAGAGAGAAGATGACTTCCACAAACAACGACTCTAACAACACAAACAAACTTCCTAATACATTTCAGTACACTGACATAAAACATGCAATGGAGGATAAGTGACGGTCATTGAGACCTACAAAGCCATTAGCTGCATCTTAAAATTGATAGATATTAGGTGAAGACACCTAACACAAATGGTTCTCTATAAGAACGAACTGGAATTTATCTCGAGAGTAATTGACATATGCAATTGCGTACTGTGATGAATACAGTAAATAACTGAAAGAGATGAAAACATATTACCATAAAAACATGACTATTGTAGCACACTATATGCTAAGTACATGGATGGATTAAAGTATCGGACACCTCGGCATTGAAACGGATTACCATTTATGATGTATACAATTCTGGCATGTATTAGTTACAAATGAAAATGGGAAAAACCTAATAAACCCAACATCTGAATTCCTATTATGCCAGTATCCAAGTGTGGCAGAAAGCTCTCTATGTGTAAAAAAACATTGCTACCATGTTTCCAGAAACAAATGTGCAAGCTGTTAATTATCGACAAAGATCAATGACAGAATAAATCCAAGTCTAAATCTCCAGATACATATAGAACTCTATGTACAATGTAAAAATGGCACAACCATCTATACCACATATCCTCCGTACATACTCGAATATTTTTCTAGAGATAACTATAATACAACACCTTTTCAACACTCATACTCCACATATCAAACCATTTACATTAACACTACATGAAGAATGAGGAAAGAAGATTTTGTCTCATGGAGATATATGTCGTGACAAAACACTATATATGGTACACAACAAACCCACTCACACAAACAGATCAGAACACAACATTACATCACTCTACATATGAAACTATAAACCCAATTACACACATTTTACATACTTCTCAGACAAATGACATGAAGAATCAAGAGAGAAGAGAACCACACATGAAAAATATGTCTCCGAAATACAACATTAACACTATTCATCAAAGACACTTCAAGTATCTCAACTGGACACAGACACGACAACACAATGAATTCATACAACAGATCTCTCGTACACAGTATTTACACAATACAAAATTAAAAACACCAAAAATGAAATTACATGATGAATCAAGAAAGAAGATTTCCAAACATGAAGAGAGAAGATGAACTTCCACAAACAACGACTCTAACAACACAAACAAACTTCCTAATACATTTCAGTACACTGACATAAAACATGCAATGGAGGATAAGTGACGGTCATTGAGACCTACAAAGCCATTAGCTGCATCTTAAAATTGATACATATTAGGTGATGCCACCTAACACAAATGGTTCTCTAAATGAACGAACTTGAATTTATCTTGAGAGTAATTGACATATGCAATTGCGTACTGCAAGAATACAGTAAATAACTGAAATAGATGAAAAGATAATACCAAAAAAACATGACCATTGTAGCGCACTATATGCTAAGTACATGGAAGGATTAAAGTATCGGACACCTCGGCATTGAAACGGATTACCACTTATGATGTATACACTTCTGGCATGTATTAGTTACATTTGAAAATGGGAAAAAACCTAATAAACCTAAACATCTGAATTCCTATTATGTCAGTATACAAGTGTGACAGAAAACTCTCTATGTGTAAAAAAACATTTTTACCAAGTTTCCAGAAACAAATGTGCAAGCTGTTAACTATCGACAAAGTTCAATGACAGAATAAATCCAAGTCTAAATCTCCAGATACATATAGAACTCTAAGTACGATGTAAAAATGGCAGAACCATCTATACCACATATCCTCCATACATACTCGTATATTTCTCTACAGATACCTGTATTACAACACCTTTTAAACATTCACAATCCACACATCAAACCATTTGCACTAACACTAAATGAAGAAAGAAGATTTTGTCTCATGAAGAAAACTGTCTCTACAAAACAACAAACCCAATCACACAAACAGATCAGAACACAACTTTACATCACTCTACATATGATACTATAAAACCCAATTACACTCATTTTACATTCTTCTCAGACAAATGACATGAAGAATCAAGAGAGAAGAGAACCACACATGAAGAAATATGTCTCCAAAATACAACATTAATACAATTCATCAAACACACTTCAATTATCTCAACTGGACACAGGCACAGCAACACAAAGCATTCATACTACAGAACTACTTTACACACTATTTACACAATACATAATTAAAAACACCAAAAATGAAATTACATGAAGAATCAAGAAAAAAGTTTTCCAAACATGAAGAGAGAAGATTAACTTCCTCACACGTCTCTAAACAACACAAACAAACTTCCTAATACATTTCAGTACACTGACATAAAACATGCAATGGAGGATATGTGACGGTCACTGAGACCCACAAAGCCATTAGCTGCATCTTAAAATTGATACATATTAGGTTTTGACACCTAACACAAATGGTTCTCTAAAAGAACGAACTTGAATTTATCTCGAGAGTAGTTGAAATATGCAATTTCGTACTGTGATGAATACAGTAAATAACTGAAAGAGATGAAAAGATATTACCAAAAAAACATGACTAATGTAGTGCACTATATGCTAAGTACATGGATGGATTAAAGTATCGGACACCTCGGCATTGAAATGAATTACCACTGATGATGTATACAATTCTCGCATGTATTAGTTATAAATGAAAATGGGACCTAACCTAATAAACCTAGACATCTGAATTCCTATTATGTCAGTATACAAGTGTGACAGAAAACTCACGATGTGTAAAAAATACATTGTTACCATGTTTCCAGAAACAAATGTGCAAGCTATTAATTATCGACAAAGTTCAATGAAAGAAAAAAATCCAAGTCTATATCTCCAGATACATTTAGAACTCTATGTACAATGTAAAAATGGCAGAATCATCTATACCACATATCCTCCATACATACTCGTATATTTCTCTACAAGTAACTGTAATACAACACCTTTTCAACACTCACACTCCACATATCAAACCATTTACAAGAACACTACATGAAGAATGAAGAAGGAAGATTTTGTCTCATGGAGATATATGTCTCTGCAAAACACTATATAAGCTACACAACAAACCCACTCACACAAACAGATCAGAACACAACTTTACATCACTCTACATATGAAATTATAAACCCAATGACACTCTTTTTACATACTTTTCAGACAAATGACATGAAGAATCAAGAGCGAAGAGAACCACACATGAAGAAATATGTCTCCGAAATACAACATTAATACAATTCATCAAACACACTTCAATTATCTCAACTGGACACAGGCACAACAACACAAAGCATTCATACTACAGAACTATTTTACACACTATTTACACAATACAAAATTGAGAACACAAAAAATGAAATTACATGAAGAATCAAGAAAAAAGTTTTCCAAACATGAAGAGAGAAGATTAACTTCCTCAAACGACTCTAAACAACACAAACAAACTTCCTAATACATTTCAGTACTCTGACATAAAACATGCAATGGAGGATATGTGACGGTCACTGAGACCCACAAAGCCATTAGCTGCATCTTAAAATTGATACATATTAGGTGATGACACCTAACACAAATGGTTCTCTAAAAGAACGAACTTGAATTTATCTCGGGAGTAATTGAAATATGCAATTGCGTACTGTGATGAATACAGTAAATAACTGAAAGAAATGAAAAGATATTACCAAAAAAACATGACTAATGTAGTGCACTATATGCTAAGTACATGGATGGATTAAAGTATCGGACACCTCGGCATTGAAATGGATTACCACTTATGATGTATATAATTCTCGCATGTATTAGTTATAAATGAAAATGGGACAAAACCTAATAAACCTAAACATCTGAATTCCTATTATGTCAGTACACAAGTGTGACAGAAAACTCTCGATGTGTAAAAAATACATTGTTACCATGTTCCAGAAACAAATGTGCAAGCTATTAATTATCGACAAAGTTCAATGAAAGAATAAATCCAAGTCTAAATCTCCAGATACATATAGAACTCTATGTACAATGTAAAAATGGCAGAATCATCTATACCAGATATCCTCCATACATACTCGTATATTTCTCTACAGGTAACTGTAATACAACACCTTTTCAACACTCACACTCCACATATCAAACCATTTACACTAACACTACATGAAGAATGAAGAAAGAAGATTTTGCCTCATGGAGATATATGTCTCTACAAAACACTATATAAGCTACACAACAAACCCACTCACACAAACAGATCAGAACACAACTTTACATCACTCTACATTGTTGTTGTGGTCTTCAGTCCTGAGACTGGTTAATCATACAGTAAAGCTGCATGCCCTCGGGAAAAATTATGGCCGTAGTTTCCCCTTGCTACATATGAAACTATAAACGCAATTACACTCATTTTACATACTTCTCCGACAAATGACATGAAGAATCAAGAGAGAAGAGAACCACACATGAAGAAATATGTCTCCGAAATACAACATTAATACAATTCATCAAACACACTTCAATTATCTCAACTGGACACAGGCACAGCAACACAAAGCATTCATACTACAGAACTATTTTACACACTATTTAAACAATACATAATTAAAAACACAAAAAATGAAATTACATGATGAATCAAGAAAGAAGATTTCCAAACATGAAGAGAGAAGATGAACTTCCACAAACAACGACTCTAACAACACAAACAAACTTCCTAATACAGTTCAGTACTCTGACATAAAACATGCAATGGAGGATATGTGACGGTCATCGAGACCTACAAAGCCATTAGCTGCATCTTAAAATTGATACATATTAGGTGATGACACCTAACACAAATGGTTCTCTTAAAGAACGAACTTGAATTTATTTCGAGAGTAATTGACATATGCAATTGCGTACTGTGATGAATACAGTAAATAACTGAAAGAGATGAAAAGATATTACCAAAAAAACATGACTAATGTAGTGCACTATATGCTAAGAACATGGATGGATTAAAGTATCGGACACCTCGGCATTGAAACGGATTACCACATATGATGTATACAATTCTGGCATGTATTAGTTACAAATGAAAATGGGAAAAAACCTAATAAACCTAAACATCTGAATTCCTATTATGTCAGTATACAAGTGTGACAGAAAACTCTCTATGTGTAAAAAAACATTGTTACCAAGTTTCCAGAAACAAATGTGCAAGCTGTTAACTATCGACAAAGTTCAATGACAGAATAAATCCAAGTCTAAATCTCCAGATACATATAGAACTCTATGTACGATGTAAAAATGGCACAACCATCTATACCACATATCCTACATACATACTCGTATATTTCTCTACAGGTAACTGTAATACAACACCTTTTCAACACTCACACTCCACATATCAAACCATTTACACTAACACTACATGAAGAATGAAGAAAGAAGATTTTGTCTCATGGAGATATATGTCTCTACAAAACACTATATAAGCTACACAACAAACCCACTCACACAAACAGATCAGAACACAACTTTACATCACTCTACATATGAAACTATAAACCCAACTACACTCATTTTACATACTTTTCAGACAAATGACATGAAGAATCAAGAGAGAAGAGAACCCCACATGAAGAAATATGTCTCAGAAATACAACATTAATACAATTCATCAAACACACTTCAATTATCTCAACTGGACACAGGCACAACAACACAAAGCTTTCATGCTACAGAACTATTTTACACAGTATTTACACAATACAAAATTAAAAACACCAAAAATGAAATTACATGATGAATCAAGAAAGAAGATTTCCAAACATGTAGAGAGAAGATGCACTTCCACAAACAACGACTCCACAACACAAACAAACATCCTAATACATTTCAGTACACTGACATAAAACATGCAATGGAGGATATGTGATAGTCATTGAGGCCTACAAAGCCATTAGCTGCATCTTAAAATTGATACATATTAGCTGATGACACCTAACACAAATGGTTCTCTAAATGAACGAACTTGAATTTATCTCGAGAGTAATTGACATATGCAATTGCGTACTGCGTGAATACAGTAAATAACTGAAATAGATGAAAAGATTATACCAAAAAAACATGACTAATGTAGTGCACTATATGCTAAGAACATGGATGGATTAAAGTATCGGACACCTCGGCATTGAAACGGATAACCACTTATGATGTATACAATTCTGGCATGTATTAGTTATAAATGAAAATGGGAAAAAACCTAATAAACCTAAACATCTGAATTCCTATTATGTCAGTATAGAAGTGTGAGAGAAAACTCTCTATGTGTAAAAAAACATTGTTACCATGTTTCCAGAAACAAATGTGAAAGCTGTTAACTATCGACAAAGTTCAGTGACAGAATAAATCCAAGTCTAAATCTCCAGATACATATAGAACTCTATGTACGATGTAAAAATGGCACAACCATCTATACCACATATCCTCCATACATACTCGTATATTTCTCTACAGGTAACTGTAATACAACACCTTTTCAACACTCACACTCCACATATCAAACCATTTACATTAACACTACACGAAGAATGAAGAAAGAAGATTTTGTCTCATGAAGAAAACTGTCTCTACAAAACACTATATAAGCTACACAACAAACCCACTCACACAAACAGATCAGAACACAACTTTACATCACCCTACATATGAAACTATAAACCCAACTACACTCATTTTACATACTTCTCAGACAAATGAGATGTAGAATCAAGAGAGAAGAGAACCACACATGAAGATTTATGTCTCCGAAATACAACATTAATACAATTCATCAAACACACTTCAATTATCTCAACTGGACACAGGCACAACAACACAAAGCATTCATACTACAGAACTATTTTACACAGTATTTACACAATACAAAATTAAAAACACCAAAAATGAAATTACATGATGAGTCCAGAAAGAAGATTTCCAAACATGAAGAGAGAAGATGACTTCCACAAACAACGACTCTAACAACACAAACAAACTTCCTAATACATTTCAGTACACTGACATAAAACATGCAATGGAGGATAAGTGACGGTCATTGAGACCTACAAAGCCATTAGCTGCATCTTAAAATTGATAGATATTAGGTGAAGACACCTAACACAAATGGTTCTCTATAAGAACGAACTGGAATTTATCTCGAGAGTAATTGACATATGCAATTGCGTACTGTGATGAATACAGTAAATAACTGAAAGAGATGAAAACATATTACCATAAAAACATGACTATTGTAGCACACTATATGCTAAGTACATGGATGGATTAAAGTATCGGACACCTCGGCATTGAAACGGATTACCATTTATGATGTATACAATTCTGGCATGTATTAGTTACAAATGAAAATGGGAAAAACCTAATAAACCCAACATCTGAATTCCTATTATGCCAGTATCCAAGTGTGGCAGAAAGCTCTCTATGTGTAAAAAAACATTGCTACCATGTTTCCAGAAACAAATGTGCAAGCTGTTAATTATCGACAAAGATCAATGACAGAATAAATCCAAGTCTAAATCTCCAGATACATATAGAACTCTATGTACAATGTAAAAATGGCACAACCATCTATACCACATATCCTCCGTACATACTCGAATATTTTTCTAGAGATAACTATAATACAACACCTTTTCAACACTCATACTCCACATATCAAACCATTTACATTAACACTACATGAAGAATGAGGAAAGAAGATTTTGTCTCATGGAGATATATGTCGTGACAAAACACTATATATGGTACACAACAAACCCACTCACACAAACAGATCAGAACACAACTTTACATCACTCTACATATGATACTATAAAACCCAATTACACTCATTTTACATTCTTCTCAGACAAATGACATGAAGAATCAAGAGAGAAGAGAACCACACATGAAGAAATATGTCTCCGAAATACAACATTAATACAATTCATCAAACACACTTCAATTATCTCAACTGGACACAGGCACAACAACACAAAGCATTCATACTACAGAACTATTTTACACACTATTTACACAATACAAAATTGAGAACACAAAAAATGAAATTACATGAAGAATCAAGAAAAAAGTTTTCCAAACATGAAGAGAGAAGATTAACTTCCTCAAACGACTCTAAACAACACAAACAAACTTCCTAATACATTTCAGTACTCTGACATAAAACATGCAATGGAGGATATGTGACGGTCACTGAGACCCACAAAGCCATTAGCTGCATCTTAAAATTGATACATATTAGGTGATGACACCTAACACAAATGGTTCTCTAAAAGAACGAACTTGAATTTATCTCGGGAGTAATTGAAATATGCAATTGCGTACTGTGATGAATACAGTAAATAACTGAAAGAAATGAAAAGATATTACCAAAAAAACATGACTAATGTAGTGCACTATATGCTAAGTACATGGATGGATTAAAGTATCGGACACCTTGGCATTGAAATGGATTACCACTTATGATGTATATAATTCTCGCATGTATTAGTTATAAATGAAAATGGGACAAAACCTAATAAACCTAAACATCTGAATTCCTATTATGTCAGTACACAAGTGTGACAGAAAACTCTCGATGTGTAAAAAATACATTGTTACCATGTTCCAGAAACAAATGTGCAAGCAATTAATTATCGACAAAGTTCAATGAAAGAATAAATCCAAGTCTAAATCTCCAGATACATATAGAACTCTATGTACAATGTAAAAATGGCAGAATCATCTATACCAGATATCCTCCATACATACTCGTATATTTCTCTACAGGTAACTGTAATACAACACCTTTTCAACACTCACACTCCACATATCAAACCATTTACACTAACACTACATGAAGAATGAAGAAAGAAGATTTTGCCTCACGGAGATATATGTCTCTACAAAACACTATATAAGCTACACAACAAACCCACTCACACAAACAGATCAGAACACAACTTTACATCACTCTACATTGTTGTTGTGGTCTTCAGTCCTGAGACTGGTTAATCATACAGTAAAGCTGCATGCCCTCGGGAAAAATTATGGCCGTAGTTTCCCCTTGCTACATATGAAACTATAAACGCAATTACACTCATTTTACATACTTCTCCGACAAATGACATGAAGAATCAAGAGAGAAGAGAACCACACATGAAGAAATATGTCTCCGAAATACAACATTAATACAATTCATCAAACACACTTCAATTATCTCAACTGGACACAGGCACAGCAACACAAAGCATTCATACTACAGAACTATTTTACACACTATTTAAACAATACATAATTAAAAACACAAAAAATGAAATTACATGATGAATCAAGAAAGAAGATTTCCAAACATGAAGAGAGAAGATGAACTTCCAAAAACAACGACTCTAACAACACAAACAAACTTCCTAATACAGTTCAGTACTCTGACATAAAACATGCAATGGAGGATATGTGACGGTCATTGAGACCTACAAAGCCATTAGCTGCATCTTAAAATTGATACATATTAGGTGATGACACCTAACACAAATGGTTCTCTTAAAGAACGAACTTGAATTTATTTCGAGAGTAATTGACATATGCAATTGCGTACTGTGATGAATACAGTAAATAACTGAAAGAGATGAAAAGATATTACCAAAAAAACATGACTAATGTAGTGCACTATATGCTAAGAACATGGATGGATTAAAGTATCGGACACCTCGGCATTGAAACGGATTACCACATATGATGTATACAATTCTGGCATGTATTAGTTACAAATGAAAATGGGAAAAAACCTAATAAACCTAAACATCTGAATTCCTATTATGTCAGTATACAAGTGTGACAGAAAACTCTCTATGTGTAAAAAAACATTGTTACCAAGTTTCCAGAAACAAATGTGCAAGCTGTTAACTATCGACAAAGTTCAATGACAGAATAAATCCAAGTCTAAATCTCCAGATACATATAGAACTCTATGTACGATGTAAAAATGGCACAACCATCTATACCACATAACCTACATACATACTCGTATATTTCTCTACAGGTAACTGTAATACAACACCTTTTCAACACTCACACTCCACATATCAAACCATTTACACTAACACTACATGAAGAATGAAGAAAGAAGATTTTGTCTCATGAAGAAAACTGTCTCTACAAAACACTATATATGCTACACAACAAACCCACTCACACAAACATATCACAATACAACTTTACATCACTCTACATATGAAACTATAAACCCAATTACACTCATTTTACATACTTCTCAGACAAATGACATGAACAATCAAGAGAGAAGAGAACCCCACATGAAGATATATGTCTCCGAAATACAACATTAATACAATTCATCAAACACACTTCAATTATCTCAACTGGACACAGGCACAGCAACACAAAGCATTCATACAACAGAACTATTTTACACACTATTTACGCAATACAAAATTAAAGACACAAAAAATGAAATTACATGATGAATCAAGAAAGAAGATTTCCAAACATGAAGAGAGAAGATTAACTTCCTCAAACGACTCTAAACAACACAAACAAACTTCCTAATACATTTCAGTACACTGACATAAAACATGCATTGGAGGATATGTGACGGTCACTGAGACCTACAAAGCCATTAGCTGCATCTTAAAATTGATACATATTAGCTGATGACACCTAACACAAATGGTTCTCTAAATGAACGAACTTGAATTTATCTCGAGAGTAATTGACATATGCAATTGCGTCCTGCGTGAATACAGTAAATAACTGAAATAGATGAAAAGATTATACCAAAAAAACATGACTAATGTAGTGCACTATATGCTAAGAAAATGGATGGATTAAAGTATCGGACACCTCGGCATTGAAACGGATAACCACTTATGATGTATACAATTCTGGCATGTATTAGTTATAAATGAAAATGGGAAAAAACCTAATAAACCTAAACATCTGAATTCCTATTATGTCAGTATAGAAGTGTGAGAGAAAACTCTCTATGTGTAAAAAAACATTGTTACCATGTTTCCAGAAACAAATGTGAAAGCTGTTAACTATCGACAAAGTTCAGTGACAGAATAAATCCAAGTCTAAATCTCCAGATACATATAGAACTCTATGTACGATGTAAAAATGGCACAACCATCTATACCACATATCCTCCATACATACTCGTATATTTCTCTACAGGTAACTGTAATACAACACCTTTTCAATACTCACACTCCACATATCAAACCATTTACATTAACACTACACGAAGAATGAAGAAAGAAGATTTTGTCTCATGAAGAAAACTGTCTCTACAAAACACTATATAAGCTACACAACAAACCCACTCACACAAACAGATCAGAACACAACTTTACATCACCCTACATATGAAACTATAAACCCAACTACACTCATTTTACATACTTCTCAGACAAATGAGATGTAGAATCAAGAGAGAAGAGAACCACACATGAAGATTTATGTCTCCGAAATACAACATTAATACAATTCATCAAACACACTTCAATTATCTCAACTGGACACAGGCACAACAACACAAAGCATTCATACTACAGAACTATTTTACACAGTATTTACACAATACAAAATTAAAAACACCAAAAATGAAATTACATGATGAGTCCAGAAAGAAGATTTCCAAACATGAAGAGAGAAGATGACTTCCACAAACAACGACTCTAACAACACAAACAAACTTCCTAATACATTTCAGTACACTGACATAAAACATGCAATGGAGGATAAGTGACGGTCATTGAGACCTACAAAGCCATTAGCTGCATCTTAAAATTGATAGATATTAGGTGAAGACACCTAACACAAATGGTTCTCTATAAGAACGAACTGGAATTTATCTCGAGAGTAATTGACATATGCAATTGCGTACTGTGATGAATACAGTAAATAACTGAAAGAGATGAAAACATATTACCATAAAAACATGACTATTGTAGCACACTATATGCTAAGTACATGGATGGATTAAAGTATCGGACACCTCGGCATTGAAACGGATTACCATTTATGATGTATACAATTCTGGCATGTATTAGTTACAAATGAAAATGGGAAAAACCTAATAAACCCAACATCTGAATTCCTATTATGCCAGTATCCAAGTGTGGCAGAAAGCTCTCTATGTGTAAAAAAACATTGCTACCATGTTTCCAGAAACAAATGTGCAAGCTGTTAATTATCGACAAAGATCAATGACAGAATAAATCCAAGTCTAAATCTCCAGATACATATAGAACTCTATGTACAATGTAAAAATGGCACAACCATCTATACCACATATCCTCCGTACATACTCGAATATTTTTTCTAGAGATAACTATAATACAACACCTTTTCAACACTCATACTCCACATATCAAACCATTTACATTAACACTACATGAAGAATGAGGAAAGAAGATTTTGTCTCATGGAGATATATGTCGTGACAAAACACTATATATGGTACACAACAAACCCACTCACACAAACAGATCAGAACACAACATTACATCACTCTACATATGAAACTATAAACCCAATTACACACATTTTACATACTTCTCAGACAAATGACATGAAGAATCAAGAGAGAAGAGAACCACACATGAAAAATATGTCTCCGAAATACAACATTAACACTATTCATCAAAGACACTTCAAGTATCTCAACTGGACACAGACACGACAACACAATGAATTCATACAACAGATCTCTCGTACACAGTATTTACACAATACAAAATTAAAAACACCAAAAATGAAATTACATGATGAATCAAGAAAGAAGATTTCCAAACATGAAGAGAGAAGATGAACTTCCACAAACAACGACTCTAACAACACAAACAAACTTCCTAATACATTTCAGTACACTGACATAAAACATGCAATGGAGGATAAGTGACGGTCATTGAGACCTACAAAGCCATTAGCTGCATCTTAAAATTGATACATATTAGGTGATGCCACCTAACACAAATGGTTCTCTAAATGAACGAACTTGAATTTATCTCGAGAGTAATTGACATATGCAATTGCGTCCTGCGTGAATACAGTAAATAACTGAAATAGATGAAAAGATTATACCAAAAAAACATGACTAATGTAGTGCACTATATGCTAAGAAAATGGATGGATTAAAGTATCGGACACCTCGGCATTGAAACGGATAACCACTTATGATGTATACAATTCTGGCATGTATTAGTTATAAATGAAAATGGGAAAAAACCTAATAAACCTAAACATCTGAATTCCTATTATGTCAGTATAGAAGTGTGAGAGAAAACTCTCTATGTGTAAAAAAACATTGTTACCATGTTTCCAGAAACAAATGTGAAAGCTGTTAACTATCGACAAAGTTCAGTGACAGAATAAATCCAAGTCTAAATCTCCAGATACATATAGAACTCTATGTACGATGTAAAAATGGCACAACCATCTATACCACATATCCTCCATACATACTCGTATATTTCTCTACAGGTAACTGTAATACAACACCTTTTCAACACTCACACTCCACATATCAAACCATTTACATTAACACTACACGAAGAATGAAGAAAGAAGATTTTGTCTCATGAAGAAAACTGTCTCTACAAAACACTATATAAGCTACACAACAAACCCACTCACACAAACAGATCAGAACACAACTTTACATCACCCTACATATGAAACTATAAACCCAACTACACTCATTTTACATACTTCTCAGACAAATGAGATGTAGAATCAAGAGAGAAGAGAACCACACATGAAGATTTATGTCTCCGAAATACAACATTAATACAATTCATCAAACACACTTCAATTATCTCAACTGGACACAGGCACAACAACACAAAGCATTCATACTACAGAACTATTTTACACAGTATTTACACAATACAAAATTAAAAACACCAAAAATGAAATTACATGATGAGTCCAGAAAGAAGATTTCCAAACATGAAGAGAGAAGATGACTTCCACAAACAACGACTCTAACAACACAAACAAACTTCCTAATACATTTCAGTACACTGACATAAAACATGCAATGGAGGATAAGTGACGGTCATTGAGACCTACAAAGCCATTAGCTGCATCTTAAAATTGATAGATATTAGGTGAAGACACCTAACACAAATGGTTCTCTATAAGAACGAACTGGAATTTATCTCGAGAGTAATTGACATATGCAATTGCGTACTGTGATGAATACAGTAAATAACTGAAAGAGATGAAAACATATTACCATAAAAACATGACTATTGTAGCACACTATATGCTAAGTACATGGATGGATTAAAGTATCGGACACCTCGGCATTGAAACGGATTACCATTTATGATGTATACAATTCTGGCATGTATTAGTTACAAATGAAAATGGGAAAAACCTAATAAACCCAACATCTGAATTCCTATTATGCCAGTATCCAAGTGTGGCAGAAAGCTCTCTATGTGTAAAAAAACATTGCTACCATGTTTCCAGAAACAAATGTGCAAGCTGTTAATTATCGACAAAGATCAATGACAGAATAAATCCAAGTCTAAATCTCCAGATACATATAGAACTCTATGTACAATGTAAAAATGGCACAACCATCTATACCACATATCCTCCGTACATACTCGAATATTTTTCTAGAGATAACTATAATACAACACCTTTTCAACACTCATACTCCACATATCAAACCATTTACATTAACACTACATGAAGAATGAGGAAAGAAGATTTTGTCTCATGGAGATATATGTCGTGACAAAACACTATATATGGTACACAACAAACCCACTCACACAAACAGATCAGAACACAACATTACATCACTCTACATATGAAACTATAAACCCAATTACACACATTTTACATACTTCTCAGACAAATGACATGAAGAATCAAGAGAGAAGAGAACCACACATGAAAAATATGTCTCCGAAATACAACATTAACACTATTCATCAAAGACACTTCAAGTATCTCAACTGGACACAGACACGACAACACAATGAATTCATACAACAGATCTCTCGTACACAGTATTTACACAATACAAAATTAAAAACACCAAAAATGAAATTACATGATGAATCAAGAAAGAAGATTTCCAAACATGAAGAGAGAAGATGAACTTCCACAAACAACGACTCTAACAACACAAACAAACTTCCTAATACATTTCAGTACACTGACATAAAACATGCAATGGAGGATAAGTGACGGTCATTGAGACCTACAAAGCCATTAGCTGCATCTTAAAATTGATACATATTAGGTGATGCCACCTAACACAAATGGTTCTCTAAATGAACGAACTTGAATTTATCTTGAGAGTAATTGACATATGCAATTGCGTACTGCAAGAATACAGTAAATAACTGAAATAGATGAAAAGATAATACCAAAAAAACATGACCATTGTAGCGCACTATATGCTAAGTACATGGAAGGATTAAAGTATCGGACACCTCGGCATTGAAACGGATTACCACTTATGATGTATACACTTCTGGCATGTATTAGTTACATTTGAAAATGGGAAAAAACCTAATAAACCTAAACATCTGAATTCCTATTATGTCAGTATACAAGTGTGACAGAAAACTCTCTATGTGTAAAAAAACATTTTTACCAAGTTTCCAGAAACAAATGTGCAAGCTGTTAACTATCGACAAAGTTCAATGACAGAATAAATCCAAGTCTAAATCTCCAGATACATATAGAACTCTAAGTACGATGTAAAAATGGCAGAACCATCTATACCACATATCCTCCATACATACTCGTATATTTCTCTACAGATACCTGTATTACAACACCTTTTAAACATTCACAATCCACACATCAAACCATTTGCACTAACACTAAATGAAGAAAGAAGATTTTGTCTCATGAAGAAAACTATCTCTACAAAACAACAAACCCAATCACACAAACAGATCAGAACACAACTTTACATCACTCTACATATGAAATTATAAACCCAATGACACTCTTTTTACATACTTTTCAGACAAATGACATGAAGAATCAAGAGCGAAGAGAACCACACATGAAGAAATATGTCTCCGAAATACAACATTAATACAATTCATCAAACACACTTCAATTATCTCAACTGGACACAGGCACAACAACACAAAGCATTCATACTACAGAACTATTTTACACACTATTTACACAATACAAAATTGAGAACACAAAAAATGAAATTACATGAAGAATCAAGAAAAAAGTTTTCCAAACATGAAGAGAGAAGATTAACTTCCTCAAACGACTCTAAACAACACAAACAAACTTCCTAATACATTTCAGTACTCTGACATAAAACATGCAATGGAGGATATGTGACGGTCACTGAGACCCACAAAGCCATTAGCTGCATCTTAAAATTGATACATATTAGGTGATGACACCTAACACAAATGGTTCTCTAAAAGAACGAACTTGAATTTATCTCGAGAGTAATTGAAATATGCAATTGCGTACTGTGATGAATACAGTAAATAACTGAAAGAAATGAAAAGATATTACCAAAAAAACATGACTAATGTAGTGCACTATATGCTAAGTACATGGATGGATTAAAGTATCGGACACCTCGGCATTGAAACGGATTACCAC
Organism: Schistocerca nitens; assembly: GCF_023898315.1. NCBI lineage: Eukaryota > Metazoa > Arthropoda > Insecta > Orthoptera > Acrididae > Schistocerca > Schistocerca nitens. The sequence goes on from NW_026046061.1 coordinate 346,826, forward strand.
TTATAATGTATACAATTCTGGCATGTATTAGTTATAAATGAAAATGGGAAAAAACCTAATAAACCTAAACATCTGAATTCCTATTATGTCAGTATACAAGTGTGAGAGAAAACTCTCTATGTGTAAAAAATACATTCTTACCATGTTTCCAGAAACAAATGTGCAAGCTATTAATTATCGACAAAGTTCAATGAAAGAATAAATCCAAGTCTAAATCTCCAGATACATATAGAACTCTATGTACGATGAAAAAATGAAGAATCATCTATACCACATTTCCTCCATACATACTCGTATATTTCTCTACAGGTAACTGTAATACAACACCTTTTCAACACTCACACTCCACATATCAAACCATCTACACTAACACTACATGAAGAATGAAGAAAGAAGATTTTGTCTCATGGAGATATATGTCTCTACAAAACACTATATAAGCTACACAACAAACCCACACACACACAAACAGATCAGAACACAACTTTACATCACTCTACATATTATACTATAAACCCAATTACACTCATTTTACATACTTCTCAGACAAATGACATGAAGAATCAAGAGAGAAGAGAACCCCACATGAAGAAATATGTCTCCGAAATACAACATTAATACAATTCATCTAACACACTGCAAATATCTCAACTGGACACAGACTCAACAACACAAAGCATTCATACTACAGAACTATTTTACACACTATTTACACAATACAAATTTAAAAACACAAAATTGAAATTACACGATGAATCAAGAAAGAAGATTTCCAAACATGAAGAGAGAGGATGAACTTCCTCAAACAATGACTCTAAACAACACGAACAAACTTCCTAATACATTTCAGTACATTGACATAAAACATGCAAAGGAGGATATGTGACGGTCACTGAGACCTACAAAGCCATTAGCTGCATCTTAAAATTGATACATATTAGTTGATGACACCTAACACAAATGGTTCTCTACATGAACGAACTTGAATTTATCTCGAGAGTAATTGACATATGCAATTGCGTACTGTGATGAATACAGTAAATAACTGAAAGAGATGAAAAGATATTACCAAAAAAACATGACCATTGTAGCGCACTATATGCTAAGTACATGGATGGATTAAAGTATCGGACACCTCGGCATTGAAACGGATTACCACTTATAATGTATACAATTCTGGAATGTATTATTTACAAATGAAAATAGGAAAAAACCTAATAAACCTGAACATCTGAAATACTATTATGTCAGTATACAAGTGTGACAGAAAACTCTCTATGTGTAAAAAAACATTTTTACCATGTTTCCAGAAACAAATGTCGAAGCTGTTAACTATCGACAAAGTTCAATGACAGAATAAATGGAAGTCTACATCTCCAGATACATATTGAACTCTATGTACGATGTAAAAATGGCAGAATCATCTATACCACATATCCTCCATACATACTCGTATATTTCTCTACAGGTAACTGTAATACAACAACTTTTCAACACTCACACTCCACATATCAAACAATTTACACTAACACTACATGAAGAATGAAGAAAGAAGATTTTGTCTCATGAAGAAAACTGTCTCTACAAAACACTATATATGCTACACAACAAACCCACTCACACAAACATATCACAATACAACTTTACATCACTCTACATATGAAACTATAAACCCAATTACACTCATTTTACATACTTCTCAGACAAATGACATGAACAATCAAGAGAGAAGAGAACCCCACATGAAGATATATGTCTCCGAAATACAACATTAATACAATTCATCAAACACACTTCAATTATCTCAACTGGACACAGGCACAGCAACACAAAGCATTCATACAACAGAACTATTTTACACACTATTTACGCAATACAAAATTAAAGACACAAAAAATGAAATTACATGATGAATCAAGAAAGAAGATTTCCAAACATGAAGAGAGAAGATTAACTTCCTCAAACGACTCTAAACAACACAAACAAACTTCCTAATACATTTCAGTACACTGACATAAAACATGCATTGGAGGATATGTGACGGTCACTGAGACCTACAAAGCCATTAGCTGCATCTTAAAATTGATACATATTAGGTGATGACACCTAACACAAATGGTTCTCTAAATGAACGAACTTGAATTTATCTCGAGAGTAATTGACATATGCAATTGCGTACTGTGATGAATACAGTAAATAACTGAAAGAGATGAAACGATAATACCAAAATATCATGACTAATGTAGGGCACTATATGCTAAGTACATGGAAGGATTAAAGTATCGGACACCTCGGCATTGAATCGGATTACCACTTATGATGTATACAATTCTGGCATGTATTAGTTATAAATGAAAATGGGAAAAAACCAAATAAACGTGAACATCTGAAATACTATTATGTCAGTATACAAGTGTGACAGAAAACCCTCTATGTGTAAAAAAACATTGTTACCATGTTTCCAGAAACAAATGTCGAAGCTGTTAACTATCGACAAAGTTCAATGACAGAATAAATGGAAGTCTACATCTCCAGATACATATTGAACTCTATGTACGATGTAAAAATGGCAGAATCATCTATACCACATATCCTCCATACATACTCGTATATTTCTCTACAGGTAACTGTAATACAACAACTTTTCAACACTCACACTCCACATATCAAACCATTTACACTAACACTACATGAAGAGTGAAGAAAGAAGATTTTGTCTCATGGAATAATATGTCTCTACAAAACACTATATAAGCCACACAACAAACCCACTCACACAAACCGATCAGAACACAACTTTACATCACTCTACATATGATACTATAAACCCAATTACACTCATTTTACATACTTCCTAGACAAATGACATGAAGAATCAAGAGAGAAGAGAACCACACATGAAGAAATATGTCTCGGAAATACAACATTAATACAATTCATCAAACACACTTCAATTATCTCAACTGGACACAGGCACAGCAACACAAAGCATTCATACTACAGAACTATTTTACACACTATTTAAACAATACAAAATTAAAAACACCAAAAAAGAAATTACATGAAGAATCAAGAAAGAAGATTTCCAAACATGAAGAGAGAAGATTAACTTCCTCAAACGACTCTAAACAACACAAACAAACTTCCTAATACATTTCAGTACACTGACATAAAACATGCAATGGAGGATATGTGACGGTCACTGAGACCTACAAAGCCATTAGCTGCATCTTCAAATTGATACATATTAGGTGATGACACCTAACACAAATGGTTCTCTAAATGAACGAACTTGAGTTTATCTCGAGAGTAATTGACATATGCAATTGCGTACTGTGATGAATACAGTAACTAACTGAAAGAGATGAAAACATATTACCATAAAAACATGACTATTGCAGCACACTATATGCTAAGTACATGGATGGACTAAAGTATCGGACACCTCGGCATTGAAACGGATTACCATTTATGATGTATACAATTCTGGCATGTATTAGTTACAAATGAAAATGGGAAAAACCTAATAAACCTAAACATCTGAATTCCTATTATGTCAGTATACAAGTGTGACAGAAAACTCTCTATGTGTAAAAAAAAACATTGTTACCATCTTTCCAGAAACAAATTTGCAAGCTGCTAATTATCGACAAAGTTCAATGACAGAATAAATCCAAGTCTAAATCTCCAGATACATATAGAATTCTATGTATGATGTAAAAATGGCAGAATCATCTATACCACACATCCTCCATACATACTCGTATATTTCTCTACAGGTAACTGTAATACAACACCTTTTCAACACTCACACTCCACATATCAAACCATTTACACTAACAATACATGGAGAATGAAGAAAGAAGATTTTGTCTCATGGAGATATATGTCTCTAGAAAACACTATATAAGCTACACAACAAACCTACTCACACAAACAGATCAGAACACAACTTTACATCACTATACATATGAAACTATAAACCCAATTACACTCATTTTACATACTTCTTAGACAAATGACATGAAGAATCAAGAGAGAAGAGAACCACACATGAAGAAATATGTCTCCGAAACACAACATTAATACAATTCATCAAACACACTTCAATTATCTCAACTGGAAACAGGCACAACAACACAAAGCATTCATACAACAGAACTATTTTACACACTATTTACGCAATACAAAATTAAAGACACAAAAAATGAAATTACATGATGAATCAAGAAAGAAGATTTCCAAACAAGAAGAGAGAAGATTAACTTCCTCAAACGACTCTAAACAACACAAACAAACTTCCTAATACATTTCAGTACACTGACATAAAACATGCAATGGAGGATATGTGACGGTCACTGAGACCTACAAAGCCATTAGCTGCATCATATAATTGATACATATTAGTTGATGACACCTAACACAAATGGTTCTCTAAATGAACGAACTTGAATTTATCTCGAGAGTAATTGACCTATGCAATTGCGTACTGCGGGAATACAGTAAATAACTGAAATAGATGAAAAGATAATACCAAAATATCATGACTAATGTAGGGCACTATATGCTAAGTACATGGAAGGATTAAAGTATCGGACACCTCGGCATTGAATCGGATTACCACTTATGATGTATACAATTCTGGCATGTATTAGTTACAAATGAAAGTGGGAAAAAACCTAATAAACATATACATCTGAATTCCTGTTATGTCAGTATACAAGTGTGACAGAAAACTCTCTATGAGAAAAATAACATTGTTACCAAGTTTCCAGAAACAAATGTGCAAGCTGTTAACTATCGACAAAGTTCAATGACAGAATAAATCCAAGTCTAAATCTCTAGATACATATAGAACTCTATTCGCGATGTAAAAATGGCAGAATCATCTATACCACATATCCTCCATACATACTCGTATATTTCTCTACAGATAACTGTAATACAACAACTTTTCAACACTCACACTCCATATATCAAACCATTTACACTAACACTACATGAAGAATGAAGAAAGAAGATTTTGTCTCATGAAGAAAACTGTCTCTACAAAACACTATATATGCTACACAACAAACCCACTCACACAAACATATCAGAACACAACTTTACATCACTCTACATATGAAACTATAAACCCAATTACACTCATTTTACATACTTCTCAGACAAATGACATGAAGAATCAAGAGAGAAGAGAACCCCACATGAAGATATATGTCTCCGAAATACAACATTAATACAATTCATCAAACACACTTCAATTATCTCAACTGGACACAGGCACAACAACACAAAGCATTCATACAACAGAACTATTTTACACACTATTTACGCAATACAAAATTAAAGACACAAAAAATGAAATTACATGATGAATCAAGAAAGAAGATTTCCAAACATGAAGAGAGAAGATTAACTTCCTCAAATGACTCTAAACAACACAAACAAACTTCCTAATACATTTCAGTACACTGACATAAAACATGCATTGGAGGATATGTGACGGTCACTGAGACCTACAAAGCCATTAGCTGCATCTTAAAATTGATACATATTAGGTGATGACACCTAACACAAATGGTTCTCTAAATGAACGAACTTGAATTTATCTCGAGAGTAATTGACATATGCAATTGCGTACTGTGATGAATACAGTAAATAACTGAAAGAGATGAAAAGATAATACCAAAATATCATGACTAATGTAGGGCACTATATGCTAAGTACATGGATGGATTAAAGTATCGGACACCTCGGCATTGAATCGGATTACCACTTATGATGTATACAATTCTGGCATGTATTAGTTACAAATGAAAATGGGGAAAAAACCTAATAAACCTAAATATCTGAATTCCTATTATGTCAGTATACAAGTGTGACAGAAAACCCTCTATGTGTAAAAAAACATGTCGAAGCTGTTAACTATCGACAAAGTTCAATGACAGAATAAATGGAAGTCTACATCTCCAGATACATATTGAACTCTATGTACGATGTAAAAATGGCACAACCATCTATACCACATATCCTACATACATACTCGTATATTTCTCTACAGGTAACTGTAATACAACAACTTTTCAACACTCACACTCCACATATCAAACCATTTACACTAACACTACATGAAGAATGAAGAAAGAAGATTTTGTCTCATGGAGTAATATGTCTCTACAAAACACTATATAAACCACACAACAAACCCACTCACACGAACCGATCAGAACACAACTTTACATCACTCTACATATTATACTATAAACCCAATTACACTCATTTTACATACTTCTCAGACAAATGACATGAAGAATCAAGAGAGAAGAGAACCACACATGAAGAAATATGTCTCCGAAATACAACATTAATACAATTCATCAAACACACTTCAATTATCTCAACTGGACACAGGCACAGCAACACAAAGCATTCATACTACAGAACTATTTTACACACTATTTACACAATACAAAATTAAAAACACCAAAAAAGAAATTACATGATGAATCAAGAAAGAAGATTTCCAAACATGAAGAGAGAAGATTAACTTCCTCAAACGACTCTAAACAACACAAACAAACATCCTAATACATTTCAGTGCACTGTCATAAAACATGCAATGGAGGATATGTGACGGTCACTGAGACCTACAAAGCCAATAGCTGCATCTTAAAATTGATACATATTAGGTGATGACACCTAACACAAATGGTTCTCTAAATGAACGAACTTGAGTTTATCTCGAGAGTAATTGACATATGCAATTGCGTACTGTGATGAATACAGTAAATAACTGAAAGAGATGAAAACATATTACCATAAAAACATGACTATTGTAGCGCACTATATGCTAAGTACATGGATGGACTAAAGTATCGGACACCTCGGCATTGAAACGGATTACCATTTATGATGTATACAATTCTGGCATGTATTAGTTACAAATGAAAATGGGGAAAAAACCTAATAAACCTAAATATCTGAATTCCTATTATGTCAGTATACAAGTGTGACAGAAAACACTCTATGGGTAAAAAATACATTGTTACCATGTTTCCAGAAACAAATGTGCAAGCTATTAATTATCGACAAAGCTCAATGAAAGAATAAATCCAAGTCTAAATCTCCAGATACATATAGAACTCTGTGTATGATGTAAAAATGGCAGAATCATCTATACCACACATCCTCCATACATACTCGTATATTTCTCTACAGGTAACTGTAATACAATACCTTTTCAACACTCACACTCCACATATCAAACCATTTACACTAACACTACATGGAGAATGAAGAAAAAAGATTTTGTCTCATGGAGATATATGTCTCTAGAAAACACTATATAAGCTACACAACAAACCTACTCACACAAACAGATCATAACACAACTTTACATCACTCTACATATGAAACTATAAACCCAATTACACTCAATTTACATACTTCTCAGACAAATGACATGAAGAATCAAGAGAGAAGAGAACCCCACATGAAGAAATATGTCTCCGAAATACAACATTAATACAATTCATCAAACACACTTCAAATATCTCAACTGGACACAGGCACAGCAACACAAAGCATTCATACTACAGAACTATTTTACACACTATTTAAACAATACATAATTAAAAACACAAAAAATGAAATTACATGATGAATCAAGAAAGAAGATTTCCAAACATGAAGAGAGAAGATGAACTTCCACAAACAACGACTCTAACAACACAAACAAACTTCCTAATACAGTTCAGTACTCTGACATAAAACATGCAATGGAGGATATGTGACGGTCATTGAGACCTACAAAGCCATTAGCTGCATCTTAAAATTGATACATATTAGGTGATGACACCTAACACAAATGGTTCTCTTAAAGAACGAACTTGAATTTATTTCGAGAGTAATTGACATATGCAATTGCGTACTGTGATGAATACAGTAAATAACTGAAAGAGATGAAAAGATATTACCAAAAAAACATGACTAATGTAGTGCACTATATGCTAAGAACATGGATGGATTAAAGTATCGGACACCTCGGCATTGAAACGGATTACCACATATGATGTATACAATTCTGGCATGTATTAGTTACAAATGAAAATGGGAAAAAACCTAATAAACCTAAACATCTGAATTCCTATTATGTCAGTATACAAGTGTGACAGAAAACTCTCTATGTGTAAAAAAACATTGTTACCAAGTTTCCAGAAACAAATGTGCAAGCTGTTAACTATCGACAAAGTTCAATGACAGAATAAATCCAAGTCTAAATCTCCAGATACATATAGAACTCAATGTACGATGTAAAAATGGCACAACCATCTATACCACATATCCTACATACATACTCGTATATTTCTCTACAGGTAACTGTAATACAACACCTTTTCAACACTCACACTCCACATATCAAACCATTTACACTAACACTACATGAAGAATGAAGAAAGAAGATTTTGTCTCATGGAGATATATGTCTCTACAAAACACTATATAAGCTACACAACAAACCCACTCACACAAACAGATCAGAACACAACTTTACATCACTCTACATATGAAACTATAAACCCAACTACACTCATTTTACATACTTTTCAGACAAATGACATGAAGAATCAAGAGAGAAGAGAACCCCACATGAAGAAATATGTCTCAGAAATACAACATTAATACAATTCATCAAACACACTTCAATTATCTCAACTGGACACAGGCACAACAACACAAAGCTTTCATACTACAAAACTATTTTACACAGTATTTACACAATACAAAATTAAAAACACCAAAAATGAAATTACATGATGAATCAAGAAAGAAGATTTCCAAACATGAAGAGAGAAGATGCACTTCCACAAACAACTACTCCAACAACACAAACAAACATCCTAATACATTTCAGTACACTGACATAAAACATGCAATGGAGGATATGTGATAGTCATTGAGACCTACAAAGCCATTAGCTGCATCTTAAAATTGATAGATATTAGGTGAAGACACCTAACACAAATGGTTCTCTATAAGAACGAACTTGAATTTATCTCGAGAGTAATTGACATATGCAATTGCGTACTGTGATGAATACAGTAAATAACTGAAAGAGATGAAAACATATTACCATAAAAACATGACTATTGTAGCACACTATATGCTAAGTACATGGATGGATTAAAGTATCGGACACCTCGGCATTGAAACGGATTACCATTTATGATGTATACAATTCTGGCATGTATTAGTTACAAATGAAAATGGGAAAAACCTAATAAACCCAACATCTGAATTCCTATTATGCCAGTATCCAAGTGTGGCAGAAAGCTCTCTATGTGTAAAAAAAACATTGCTACCATGTTTCCAGAAACAAATGTGCAAGCTGTTAATTATCGACAAAGATCAATGACAGAATAAATCCAAGTCTAAATCTCCAGATACATATAGAACTCTATGTACAATGTAAAAATGGCACAACCATCTATACCACATATCCTCCGTACATACTCGAATATTTTTCTAGAGATAACTATAATACAACACCTTTTCAACACTCATACTCCACATATCAAACCATTTACATTAACACTACATGAAGAATGAGGAAAGAAGATTTTGTCTCATGGAGATATATGTCGTGACAAAACACTATATATGGTACACAACAAACCCACTCACACAAACAGATCAGAACACAACATTACATCACTCTACATATGAAACTATAAACCCAATTACACACATTTTACATACTTCTCAGACAAATGACATGAAGAATCAAGAGAGATGAGAACCACACATGAAAAATATGTCTCCAAAATACAACATTAACACTATTCATCAAAGACACTTCAAGTATCTCAACTGGACACAGACACGACAACACAATGAATTCATACAACAGATCTCTCGTACACAGTATTTACACAATACAAAATTAAAAACACCAAAAATGAAATTACATGATGAATCAAGAAAGAAGATTTCCAAACATGAAGAGAGAAGATGAACTTCCACAAACAACGACTCTAACAACACAAACAAACTTCCTAATACATTTCAGTACACTGACATAAAACATGCAATGGAGGATAAGTGACGGTCATTGAGACCTACAAAGCCATTAGCTGCATCTTAAAATTGATACATATTAGGTGATGCCACCTAACACAAATGGTTCTCTAAATGAACGAACTTGAATTTATCTTGAGAGTAATTGACATATGCAATTGCGTACTGCATGAATACAGTAAATAACTGAAATAGATGAAAAGATAATACCAAAAAAACATGACCATTGTAGCGCACTATATGCTAAGTACATGGAAGGATTAAAGTATCGGACACCTCGGCATTGAAACGGATTACCACTTATGATGTATACACTTCTGGCATGTATTAGTTACATTTGAAAATGGGAAAAAACCTAATAAACCTAAACATCTGAATTCCTATTATGTCAGTATACAAGTGTGACAGAAAACTCTCTATGTGTAAAAAAACATTTTTACCAAGTTTCCAGAAACAAATGTGCAAGCTGTTAACTATCGACAAAGTTCAATGACAGAATAAATCCAAGTCTAAATCTCCAGATACATATAGAACTCTATGTATGATGTAAAAATGGCAGAATCATCTATACCACATATCCTCCATACATACTCGTATATTTCTCTACAGATACCTGTATTACAACACCTTTTAAACATTCACAATCCACACATCAAACCATTTGCACTAACACTAAATGAAGAAAGAAGATTTTGTCTCATGAAGAAAACTGTCTCTAGAAAACAACAAACCCAATCACACAAACAGATCAGAACACAACTTTACATCACTCTACATATGATACTATAAAACCCAATTACACTCATTTTACATTCTTCTCAGACAAATGACATGAAGAATCAAGAGAGAAGAGAACCACACATGAAGAAATATGTCTCCGAAATACAACATTAATACAATTCATCAAACACACTTCAATTATCTCAACTGGACACAGGCACAGCAACACAAAGCATTCATACTACAGAACTACTTTACACACTATTTACACAATACATAATTAAAAACACCAAAAATGAAATTACATGAAGAATCAAGAAAAAAGTTTTCCAAACATGAAGAGAGAAGATTAACTTCCTCAAACGACTCTAAACAACACAAACAAACTTCCTAATACATTTCAGTACTCTGACATAAAACATGCAATGGAGGATATGTGACGGTCACTGAGACCCACAAAGCCATTAGCTGCATCTTAAAATTGATACATATTAGGTGATGACACCTAACACAAATGGTTCTCTAAAAGAACGAACTTGAATTTATCTCGGGAGTAATTGAAATATGCAATTGCGTACTGTGATGAATACAGTAAATAACTGAAAGAGATGAAAAGATATTACCAAAAAAACATGACTAATGTAGTGCACTATATGCTAAGTACATGGATGGATTAAAGTATCGGACACCTCGGCATTGAAATGAATTACCACTTATGATGTATACAATTCTCGCATGTATTAGTTATAAATGAAAATGGGACCTAACCTAATAAACCTAGACATCTGAATTCCTATTATGTCAGTATACAAGTGTGACAGAAAACTCACGATGTGTAAAAAATACATTGTTACCATGTTTCCAGAAACAAATGTGCAAGCTATTAATTATCGACAAAGTTCAATGAAAAAAAAAAAATCCAAGTCTATATCTCCAGATACATTTAGAACTCTATGTACAATGTAAAAATGGCAGAATCATCTATACCACATATCCTCCATATATACTCGTATATTTCTCTACAGGTAACTGTAATACAACACCTTTTCAACACTCACACTCCACATATCAAACCATTTACAAGAACACTACATGAAGAATGAAGAAGGAAGATTTTGTCTCATGGAGATATATGTCTCTACAAAACACTATATAAGCTACACAACAAACCCACTCACACAAACAGATCAGAACACAACTTTACATCACTCTACATATGAAATTATAAACCCAATGACACTCTTTTTACATACTTTTCAGACAAATGACATGAAGAATCAAGAGAGAAGAGAACCACACATGAAGAAATATGTCTCCGAAATACAACATTAATACAATTCATCAAACACACTTCAATTATCTCAACTGGACACAGGCACAACAACACAAAGCATTCATACTACAGAACTATTTTACACACTATTTACACAATACAAAATTGAGAACACAAAAAATGAAATTACATGAAGAATCAAGAAAAAAGTTTTCCAAACATGAAGAGAGAAGATTAACTTCCTCAAACGACTCTAAACAACACAAACAAACTTCCTAATACATTTCAGTACTCTGACATAAAACATGCAATGGAGGATATGTGACGGTCACTGAGACCCACAAAGCCATTAGCTGCATCTTAAAATTGATACATATTAGGTGATGACACCTAACACAAATGGTTCTCTAAAAGAACGAACTTGAATTTATCTCGGGAGTAATTGAAATATGCAATTGCGTACTGTGATGAATACAGTAAATAACTGAAAGAGATGAAAAGATATTACCAAAAAAACATGACTAATGTAGTGCACTATATGCTAAGTACATGGATGGATTAAAGTATCGGACACCTCGGCATTGAAATGAATTACCACTTATGATGTATACAATTCTCGCATGTATTAGTTATAAATGAAAATGGGACCTAACCTAATAAACCTAGACATCTGAATTCCTATTATGTCAGTATACAAGTGTGACAGAAAACTCACGATGTGTAAAAAATACATTGTTACCATGTTTCCAGAAACAAATGTGCAAGCTATTAATTATCGACAAAGTTCAATGAAAAAAAAAAAATCCAAGTCTATATCTCCAGATACATTTAGAACTCTATGTACAATGTAAAAATGGCAGAATCATCTATACCACATATCCTCCATACATACTCGTATATTTCTCTACAGGTAACTGTAATACAACACCTTTTCAACACTCACACTCCACATATCAAACCATTTACACTAACACTACATGAAGAATGAAGAAAGAAGATTTTGCCTCATGGAGATATATGTCTCTACAAAACACTATATAAGCTACACAACAAACCCACTCACACAAACAGATCAGAACACAACTTTACATCACTCTACATTGTTGTTGTGGTCTTCAGTCCTGAGACTGGTTAATCATACAGTAAAGCTGCATGCCCCCGGGAAAAATTATGGCCGTAGTTTCCCCTTGCTACATATGAAACTATAAACGCAATTACACTCATTTTACATACTTCTCCGACAAATGACATGAAGAATCAAGAGAGAAGAGAACCACACATGAAGAAATATGTCTCCGAAATACAACATTAATACAATTCATCAAACACACTTCAATTATCTCAACTGGACACAGGCACAGCAACACAAAGCATTCATACAACAGAACTATTTTACACACTATTTACGCAATATTAAATTAAAGACACAAAAAATGAAATTACATGATGAATCAAGAAAGAAGATTTCCAAACATGAAGAGAGAAGATTAACTTCCTCAAACGACTCTAAACAACACAAACAAACTTCCTAATACATTTCAGGACATTGACATAAAACATGCAAAGGAGGATATGTGACGGTCACTGAGACCTACAAAGCCATTAGCTGCATCTTAAAATTGATACATATTAGTTGATGACACCTAACACAAATGGTTCTCTACATGAACGAACTTGAATTTATCTCGAAAGTAATTGACATATGCAATTGCGTACTGTGATGAATACAGTAAATAACTGAAAGAGATGAAAAGATATTACCAAAAAAACATGACCATTGTAGCGCACTATATGCTAAGTACATGGATGGATTAAAGTATCGGACACCTCGGCATTGAAACGGATTACCACTTATAATGTATACAATTCTGGAATGTATTATTTACAAATGAAAAAAATGGTTCAAATGGCTCTGAGCACTATGGGACTCAACTGCTGAGGTCATTAGTCCCCTAGAACTTAGAACTAGTTAAACCTAACTAACCTAAGGACATCACAAACATCCATGCCCGAGGCAGGATTCGAACCTGCGATTTACAAATGAAAATAGCAAAAAACCTAATAAACCTGAACATCTGAAATACTATTATGTCAGTATACAAGTGTGACAGAAAACTCTCTATGTGTAAAAAAACATTGTTACCAAGTTTCCAGAAACAAATGTGCAAGCTGTTAACTATCGACAAAGTTCAATGACAGAATAAATCCAAGTCAAAATCTCCAGATACATATAGAACTCTATGTACGATGTAAAAATGGCAGAATCATCTATACCACATATCCTCCATACATACTCGTATATATCTCTACAGGTAACTGTAATACAACACCTTTTCAACACTCACACTCCACATATCAAACCATTTACACTAACACTACATGAAGAATGAAGAAAGAAGATTTTGTCTCATGGAGATATATGTCTCTACAAACCACTATATAAGCTACACAACAAACCCACTCACACAAACAGATCAGAACACAACTTTACATCACTCTACATATGAAACTATAAACCCAATTACACTCATTTTACATACTTTTCAGACAAAAGACATGAAGAATCAAGAGAGAAGAGAACCACACATGAAGTAATATGTCTCCGAAATACAACATTAATACAATTCATCAAACACACTTCAATTATCTCAACTGGACACAGGCACAACACAAAACATTCATACTACAGAACTATTTTACACAGTTTTTACACAATGCAAAATTAAAACCACAAAAAAGGAAAATACATGATGAATCAAGAAAGAAGATTTCCAAACATGAAGAGAGAAGATTAACTTCCTCAAACGACTCTACGCAACACAAACAAACTTCCTAATACATTTCAGTACACTGACATAAAACATGCAATGGAGGATATGTGACACTCACTGAGACCTACAAAGCCATTAGCTGCATCTTAAAATTGATACATATTAGGTGATGACACCTAACACAAATGGTTCCTAAAAGAACGAACTTGAATTTATCTCGAGAGTAATTGACATATGCAATTGCGTACTGTGATGAATACAGTAAATAACTGAAAGAGATGAAAAGATATTACCAAAAGAACATGACTAATGTAGCGCACTGTATGCTAAGTACATGGATGGATTAAAGAATCGGACACCTCGGCATTGAAACGGATTACCACTTATGATGTATACAATTCTGGCATGTATTAGTTATAAATGAAAATGGGAAAAAACCTAATAAACGTAAACATCTGAATTCCTATTATGTCAGTATACAAGTGTGACAGAAAACTCTCTATGTGTAAAATAACATTGTTACCAAGTTTCCAGAAACAAATGTGCAGGCTGTTAACTATCGACAAAGTTCAATGACAGAATAAATCCAAGTCAAAATCTCCAGATACATATAGAACTCTATGTACGATGTAAAAATGGCAGAACCATCTATACCACATATCCTCCATACATACTCGTATATTTCTCTACAGGTAACTGTAATACAACACCTTTTCTACACTCACACTCCACATATCAAACCATTTACACTAACACTACATGAAGAATGAAGAAAGAAGATTTTGTCTCATGGAGATATATGTCTCTACAAAACACTATATGAGCTACACAACAAACCCACACACACAACAGATCAGAACACAACTTTACATCACTCTACATATGAAACTATAAACCCAATTACACTCACTTTACATACTTCTCCGACAAATGACATGAAGAATCAAAAGAGAAGAGAACCCCACATGAAGAAATATGTCTCCGAAATACAACATTAATACAATTCATCAAACACACTTCAATTATCTCAACTGGACACAGGCACAGCAACACAAAGCATTCATACTACAGAACTATTTTACACAGTATTTACACAATACAAAATTAAAAACACAAAAAATGAAATTACATGATGAATCAAGAAAGAAGATTCCCAAACATGAAGAGAGAGGATGAACTTCCTCAAACAACGATTCTATACAACACAAACAAACTTCCTAATACTTTTCAGTACACTGACATAAAACATGCAATGGAGGAAATGTGACGGTCACTGAGACCTACAAAGCCATTAGCTGCATCTTAAAATTGATACATATTAGGTGATGACACCTAACACATATGGTTCTCTGAATGAACAAAATTTAATTTATCTTGAGTGTAATTGACATATGCAATTGCGTACTGTGATGAATACAGTAAATAACTGAAAGAGATGAAAAGATATTACCAAAAAAACATGACTATTGTAGCGCACTATATGCTAAGTACATGGATGGATTAAAGTACCGGATATATTGTTACCATGATTCCAGAAACAAATGTGCAAGCTGTTAATTATCGACAATGTTCAATGACACAATAAATCCAAGTCTAAATCTCCAGATACATATAGAACTCTATGTACGATGTAAAAATGGCACAACCATCTATACCACATATTCTCCATACATACTCGTATATTTCTCTACTGATAACTGTAATACAACACCTTTTCAACACTCACACCCCACATATGCAACCATTCACATTAACACTACATGAAGAATGAAGAAAGAATATTTTGTGTCATGAAGAAAAATTTCTCTACAAAACACTATATATGCTATATACAACAGACCCACTCACACAAACATATCAGAACACAATATTACATCACTCTACATATGAAACTATAAACCCAATTACACTCAATTTACATACTTCTCAGACAAATGACATGAAGAATCAAGAGAGAAGAGAACCACACAAGAAGCAATATGACTCCGAAATACAACATTAACACAATTCATCGAACACACTTCAAATATCTCAACTGGACACAGACTCAACAACACAAAGCATTCACACTACACAACTATTTTACACAGTATTTACACAATACAAAATTAAAAACACAAAAAATGAAATTACATGACGAATCAAGAATGGAGATTTCCAAACATGAAGAGAGAAGATGAACTTCCACAAACAACGACTCTAACAACACAAACAAACTTCCTAATACATTTCAGTACACTGACATAAAACATGCAATGGAGGATATGTGACGGTCACTGAGACCTACAAAGCCATTAGCTGCATCTTAAAATTGATACATATTAGTTGATGACACCTAACACAAACGGTTCTCTAAATGAACGAACTTGAATTTATCTCGAGAGTAATTGACCTATGCAATTGCGTACTGCATGAATACAGTAAATAACTGAAATAGATGAAAAGATAATACCAAAATAACATGACTAAAGTAGCGCACTATATGCTACGTACATGGAAGGATTAAAGTATCGGACACCTCGGCATTGAAACGGATTACCACTTATGATGTATACAATTCTGGCATGTATTATTTACAAATGAAAATGGGAAAAACCTAATAAACCTAAACATCTGAATTCCTCTTATGTCAGTATACAAGTGTGACAGAAAACTCTCTATGTGTAAAAAAACATTGTTACCAAGTTTCCAGAAACAAATGTGCAAGCTGTTAACTATCGACAAAGTTCAATGACAGAATAAATCCAAGTCTAAATCTCCAGATACATATGTACGATGTAAAAATGGCACAACCATCTATACCACATATCCTCCATACATACTCGTATATTTCTCTACACATAACTGTAATACAACACCTTTTCAACACTCACACTCCACATATCAAACCATTTACACTAACACTACATGAAGAATGAAGAAAGAAGATTTTGTCTCATGAAGAAAAAAGTCTCTACAAAACACTACATATGCTATACACCATACCCACTCACACAAACATATCAGAACACAATATTACATCACGCTACATATGAAACTATAAACCCAATTACACTCATTTTACATACTTCTCAGACAAATGACATGACGAATCAAGAGAGAAGAGAACCACACATGAAGAAATATGACTCCGAAATACAACATTAATACAATTCATCAAACACACTTCAATTATCTCAACTGGACACAGGCACAGCAACACAAAGCAATCATACTACAGAACTATTTTACACACTATTTACACAATAAAAAATGAAAAACACAAAAAATAAAATTAAATGAATCAAGAAAGAAGATTTCCAAACATGAAGAGAGAAGATTAACTTCCACAAACAACGACTCTAACAACAAAAACAAACTTCCTAATACATTTCAGTACACTGACATAAAACATGCAGTGGAGGATATGTGACGGTCATTGAGACCTACAAAACCATTAGCTGCATCTTAAAATTGATACATATTAGGTGATGACACCTAACACAAATGGTTCTCTAAATGAACGAACTTGAATTTATCTCGAGAGTAATTCTCATATGCAATTGCCTAGTGTGTGAATACAGTAAGTAACTGAAATAGATGAAAAGATAATACCAATATAACATGACTAATGTAGCGCACTATAGGCTAAGTACATGGAAGGATTAAGGTATCGGACACCTCGGCTTTGAAACGGATTACCACTTATGATGTTTACAATTCTGGCATGTATTAGTTACAAATGAAAATGGGAAAAAACCTAATAAACCTAAACATCTGAATTCCTCTTATGTCAGTATACAAGTGTGACAGAAAACTCTCTATGTGTAAAAAAAAAACATTGTTACCAAGTTTCCAGAAACAAATGTGCAAGCTGTTAATTATCGACAAAGTTCAATGACAGAATAAATCCAAGTCTAAATCTCCAGATACATGTAGAACTCTATGTACGATGTAAAAATGGCACAACCATCTATACCACATATTCTCCATACATACTCATATATCTCTACAGATAACTGTAATACAACACCTTTTCAACACTCACACTCCACATATCAAACCATTTACATTATCACTACATGAAGAATGAAGAAAGAATATTTTGTGTCATGAAAAAAAATGTCTCTACAAAACACTATATATGCTACACAACAGACCCACTCACACAAACATATCAGAACACAATATTACATCACTCTACATATGAAACTACAAACTCAATTAAACTCAATTTACATACTTCTCAGACAAATGACACGAAGAATCAAGAGAGAAGAGAACCACACATGAAGCAATATGACTCCGAAATACAACATTTATAAAATTCATCAAACACACTTCAAATATCTCAACTAGACACAGACTCAACAACACAAAGCATTCACGCTACAGAACTATTTTACACACTATTTACACAATACAAAATTAAAAACACAAAAAATGAAATTACATGATGAATCGAGAAAGAAGATTTCCAAACATGAAGAGAGACGATGAACTTCCACAAACAACGACTCTAAACAACACAAACCAACTTCCTAATACATTTCAGTACACTGACATAAAACATGCAATGGAGGATATGTGACGGTCACTGAGACCTACAAAGCCATTAGCTGCATCTTAAAATTGATACATATTAGGTGATGACACCTAACACAAATGGTTCTCTAAATGAACGAACTTGAATTTATCTCGAGAGTAATTGACATATGCAATTGCGTACTGTGATGAATACAGTAAATAACTGAAGGAGATGAAAACATATTACCATAAAAACATGACTATTGTAGCACACTATATGCTAAGTACATGGATGGACTAAAGTATCGGACACCTCGGCATTGAAACGGATTACCATTTATGATGTATACAATTCTGGCATGTATTAGTTACAAATGAAAATGGGAAAAACCTAATAAACCAAAACATCTGAATTCCTATTATGTCAGTATACAAGTGTGACAGAAAACTCTCTATGTGTAAAATAACATTGCTACCAAGTTTCCAGAAACAAATGTGCAAGCTGTTAACTATCGACAAAGTTCAATGACAGAATAAATCCAAGTCAAAATCTCCAGATACATATAGAACTCTATGTACAATGTAAAAATGGCACAACCATCTATACCACATATCTTCCATACATACTCGTATATTTCTCTACAGATAACTGTAATACAACACCTTTTCAACACTCACACTCCACATATCAAACCATTTACACTAACAGTACATGAAGAATGAAGAAAGAAGATTATGTCTCATGAAGAAAACTGTCTCTACAAAACGCTATATATGCTACACATCAAACCCACTCACACAAACATATCAGAACACAACTTTACATCACTCTACATATGATACCATAAACACAATTACACTCATTTTACATACTTCTCAGACAAATGACATGAAGAATCAAGAGAGAAGAGAACCACACATGGAGAAATATGTCTCCGAAATACAACATTAATACAATTCATCAAACACACTTCAATTATCTCAACTGGACACAGGCACAGCAACACAAAGCATTCATTCAACAGAACTATTTTACAAACTATTTACGCAATACAAAATTAAAGACACAAAAAATGAAATTACATGATGAATCAAGAAAGAAGATTTCCAAACATGAAGAGAGAAGATTAACTTCCTCAAACGACTCTACGCAACACAAACAAACTTCCTAATACATTTCAGTACACTGACATAAAACATGCAATGGAGGATATGTGACACTCACTGAGACCTACAAAGCCATTAGCTGCATCTTAAAATTGATACATATTAGGTGATGACACCTAACACAAATGGTTCTCTAAATGAACGAACTTGAATTTATCTCGAGAGTAATTGACATATGCAGTTGCGTACTGTGATGAATACAGTAAATAACTGAAAGAGATGAAAACATATTACCATAAAAACATGACTATTGTAGCACACTATATGCTAAGTACATGGATGGACTAAAGAATCGGACACCTCGGCATTGAAACGGATTACCACTTATGATGTATACAATTCTGGCATGTATTAGTTATAAATGAAAATAGGAAAAAACCTAATAAACGTAAACATCTGAATTCCTATTATGTCAGTATACAAGTGTGACAGAAAACTCTCTATGTGTAAAATAACATTGTTACCAAGTTTCCAGAAACAAATGTGCAAGCTGTTAACTATCGACAAAGTTCAATGACAGAATAAATCCAAGTCAAAATCTCCAGATACATATAGAACTCTATGTACGATGTAAAAATGGCAGAACCATCTATACCACATATCCTCCATACATACTCGTATATTTCTCTACAGGTAACTGTAATACAACACCTTTTCTACACTCACACTCCACATATCAAACCATTTACACTAACACTACATGAAGAATGAAGAAAGAAGATTTTGTCTCATGGAGATATATGTCTCTACAAAACACTATATAAGCTACACAACAAACCCACTCACACAAACAGATCAGAACACAACTTTACATCACTCTACATATGAAACTATAGACCCAATTACACTCATTTTACATACTTCTCAGACAAATGACATGAAGAATCAAGAGAGAAGAGAACCCCACATGAAGAAATATGTCTCCGAAATACAACATTAATACAATTCATCAAACACACTTCAATTATCTCAACTGGACACAGGCACAGCAACACAAAGCATTCATACTACAGAACTATTTTACACAGTATTTACACAATACAAAATTAAAAACACAAAAAATGAAATTACATGATGAATCAAGAAAGAAGATTCCCAAACATGAAGAGAGAGGATGAACTTCCTCAAACAACGATTCTATACAACACAAACAAACTTCCTAATACATTTCAGTACACTGACATAAAACATGCAATGGAGGAAATGTGATGGTCACTGAGACCTACAAAGCCATTAGCTGCATCTTAAAATTGATACATATTAGGTGATACCATCTGACACAACTGGTTCTCTAAACGAACGAACTTGAATTTATCTCGAGAGTAATTGACATATGCAATTGCGTACTGTGATGAATACAGTAAATAACTGAAAGAGATGAAAAGATATTACCAAAAAAACATGACCATTGTAGCGCACTATATGCTAAGTACATGGATGGATTAAAGTACCGGATATATTGTTACCATGATTCCAGAAACAAATGTGCAAGCTGTTAATTATCGACAATGTTCAATGACACAATAAATCCAAGTCTAAATCTCCAGATACATATAGAACTCTATGTACGATGTAAAAATGGCACAACCATCTATACCACATATTCTCCATACATACTCGTATATTTCTCTACTGATAACTGTAATACAACACCTTTTCAACACTCACATCCCACATATGAAACCATTCACATTAACACTACATGGAGAATGAAGAAAGAATATTTTGTGTCATGAAGAAAAATTTCTCTACAAAACACTATATATGCTATATACAACAGACCCACTCACACAAACATATCAGAACACAATATTACATCACTCTACATATGAAACTATAAACCCAATTACACTCAATTTACATACTTCTCAGACAAATGACATGAAGAATCAAGAGAGAAGAGAACCACACAAGAAGCAATATGACTCCGAAATACAACATTAACACAATTCATCGAACACACTTCAAATATCTCAACTGGACACAGACCCAACAACACAAAGCATTCACACTACAGAACTATTTTACACAGTATTTACACAATACAAAATTAAAAACACAAAAAATGAAATTACATGACGAATCAAGAATGGAGATTTCCAAACATGAAGAGAGAAGATGAACTTCCACAAACAACGACTCTAACAACACAAACAAACTTCCTAATACATTTCAGTACACTGACATAAAACATGCAATGGAGGATATGTGACGGTCACTGAGACCTACAAAGCCATTAGCTGCATCTTAAAATTGATACATATTAGTTGATGACACCTAACACAAACGGTTCTCTACATGAACGAACTTGAATTTATCTCGAGAGTAATTGACCTATGCAATTGCGTACTGCGTGAATACAGTAAATAACTGAAATAGATGAAAAGATAATACCAAAATAACATGACTAAAGTAGCGCACTATATGCTACGTACATGGAAGGATTCAAGTATCGGACACCTCGGCATTGAAACGGATTACCACTTATGATGTATACAATTCTTGCATGTATTAGTTACAAATGAAAATGGGAAAAACCTAATAAACCTAAACATCTGAATTCCTCTTATGTCAGTATACAAGTGTGACAGAAAACTCTCTATGTGTAAAAAAACATTGTTACCAAGTTTCCAGAAACAAATGTGCAAGCTGTTAACTATCGACAAAGTTCAATGACAGAATAAATCCAAGTCTAAATCTCCAGATACATATGTACGATGTAAAAATGGCACAACCATCTATACCACATATCCTCCATACATACTCGTATATTTCTCTACACATAACTGTAATACAACACCTTTTCAACACTCACACTCCACATATCAAATCATTTACATTAACACTACATGAAGAATGAAGAAAGAAGATTTAGTCTCATGAAAAAAAATGTACTCTCTATGTGTAAAAAAACATTGTTGCCATGTTTCCACAAACAAATGTCGAAGCTGTTAACTATCGACAAAGTTCAATGACAGAATAAATCCAAGTCAAAATCTCCAGATACATTTAGAACTCTATGTACGATGTAAAAATGGCAGAATCATCTATACCACATATCCTCCATACATACTCGTATATTTCTCTACAGGTAACTGTAATACAACACCTTTTCAACACTCACACTCCACATATCAAACCATTTACACTAACACTACATGAAGAATGAAGAAAGAAGATTTTGTCTCATGAAGAAAAAAGTCTCTACAAAACACTACATATGCTATACACCATACCCACTCACACAAACATGTCAGAACACAATATTACATCACTCTACATATGAAACTATAAACCCAATTACACTCATTTTACATACTTCTCAGACAAATGACATGAAGAATCAAGAGAGAAGAGAACCACACATGAAGAAATATGACTCCGAAATACAACATTAATACAATTCATCAAACACACTTCAATTATCTCAACTGGACACAGGCACAGCAACACAAAGCAATCATACTACAGAACTATTTTACACACTATTTACACAATAAAAAATGAAAAACACAAAAAATAAAATTAAATGAATCAAGAAAGAAGATTTCCAAACATGAAGAGAGAAGATTAACTTCCACAAACAACGACTCTAACAACAAAAACAAACTTCCTAATACATTTCAGTACACTGACATAAAACATGCAGTGGAGGATATGTGACGGTCATTGAGACCTATAAAACCATTAGCTGCATCTTAAAATTGATACATATTAGGTGATGACACCTAACACAAATGGTTCTCTAAATAAACGAACTTGAATTTATCTCGAGAGTAATTGTCATATGCAATTGCCTAGTGTGTGAATACAGTAAGTAACTGAAATAGATGAAAAGATAATACCAATATAACATGACTAATGTAGCGCACTATAGGCTAAGTACATGGAAGGATTAAGGTATCGGACACCTCGGCTTTGAAACGGATTACCACTTATGATGTTTACAATTCTGGCATGTATTAGTTACAAATGAAAATGGGAAAAAACCTAATAAACCTAAACATCTGAATTCCTATTATGTCAGTATACAAGTGTGACAGAAACTATCTATGTGTAAAAAAAAAACATTGTTACCAAGTTTCCAGAAACAAATGTGCAAGCTGTTAATTATCGACAAAGTTCAATAACACAATAAATCCAAGTCTAAATCTCCAGATACATATAGAACTCTATTCGCGATGTAAAAATGGCAGAATCATCTATACCACATATCCTCCATACATACTCGTATATTTCTCTACAGATAACTGTAATACAACACCTTTGCAACACACTCACACTCCACATATCAAACCATTTACACTAACACTACATGAAGAATGAAGAAAGAAGATTTTGTCTCATGGAGATATATGTCTCTACAAACCACTATATAAGCTACACAACAAACCCACTCACACAATCAGATCAGAACACAACTTTACATCACTCTACATATGAAACTATAAACCCAATTACACTCATTTTACATACTTTTCAGACAAATGACATGAAGAATCAAGAGAGAAGAGAACCACACATGAAGTAATATGTCTCCGAAATACAACATTAATACAATTCATCAAACACACTTCAATTATCTCAACTGGACACAGGCACAGCAACACAAAGCATTCATTCAACAGAACTATTTTACAAACTATTTACGCAATACAAAATTAAAGACACAAAAAATGAAATTACATGATGAATCAAGAAAGAAGATTTCCAAACATGAAGAGAGAAGATTAACTTCCTCAAACGACTCTACGCAACACAAACAAACTTCCTAATACATTTCAGTACACTGACATAAAACATGCAATGGAGGATATGTGACACTCACTGAGACCTACAAAGCCATTAGCTGCATCTTAAAATTGATACATATTAGGTGATGACACCTAACACAAATGGTTCTCTAAATGAACGAACTTGAATTTATCTCGAGAGTAATTGACATATGCAGTTGCGTACTGTGATGAATACAGTAAATAACTGAAAGAGATGAAAACATATTACCATAAAAACATGACTATTGTAGCACACTATATGCTAAGTACATGGATGGACTAAAGAATCGGACACCTCGGCATTGAAACGGATTACCACTTATGATGTATACAATTCTGGCATGTATTAGTTATAAATGAAAATAGGAAAAAACCTAATAAACGTAAACATCTGAATTCCTATTATGTCAGTATACAAGTGTGACAGAAAACTCTCTATGTGTAAAATAACATTGTTACCAAGTTTCCAGAAACAAATGTGCAAGCTGTTAACTATCGACAAAGTTCAATGACAGAATAAATCCAAGTCAAAATCTCCAGATACATATAGAACTCTATGTACGATGTAAAAATGGCAGAACCATCTATACCACATATCCTCCATACATACTCGTATATTTCTCTACAGGTAACTGTAATACAACACCTTTTCTACACTCACACTCCACATATCAAACCATTTACACTAACACTACATGAAGAATGAAGAAAGAAGATTTTGTCTCATGGAGATATATGTCTCTACAAAACACTATATAAGCTACACAACAAACCCACTCACACAAACAGATCAGAACACAACTTTACATCACTCTACATATGAAACTATAGACCCAATTACACTCATTTTACATACTTCTCAGACAAATGACATGAAGAATCAAGAGAGAAGAGAACCCCACATGAAGAAATATGTCTCCGAAATACAACATTAATACAATTCATCAAACACACTTCAATTATCTCAACTGGACACAGGCACAGCAACACAAAGCATTCATACTACAGAACTATTTTACACAGTATTTACACAATACAAAATTAAAAACACAAAAAATGAAATTACATGATGAATCAAGAAAGAAGATTCCCAAACATGAAGAGAGAGGATGAACTTCCTCAAACAACGATTCTATACAACACAAACAAACTTCCTAATACATTTCAGTACACTGACATAAAACATGCAATGGAGGAAATGTGATGGTCACTGAGACCTACAAAGCCATTAGCTGCATCTTAAAATTGATACATATTAGGTGATACCATCTGACACAACTGGTTCTCTAAACGAACGAACTTGAATTTATCTCGAGAGTAATTGACATATGCAATTGCGTACTGTGATGAATACAGTAAATAACTGAAAGAGATGAAAAGATATTACCAAAAAAACATGACCATTGTAGCGCACTATATGCTAAGTACATGGATGGATTAAAGTACCGGATATATTGTTACCATGATTCCAGAAACAAATGTGCAAGCTGTTAATTATCGACAATGTTCAATGACACAATAAATCCAAGTCTAAATCTCCAGATACATATAGAACTCTATGTACGATGTAAAAATGGCACAACCATCTATACCACATATTCTCCATACATACTCGTATATTTCTCTACTGATAACTGTAATACAACACCTTTTCAACACTCACATCCCACATATGAAACCATTCACATTAACACTACATGGAGAATGAAGAAAGAATATTTTGTGTCATGAAGAAAAATTTCTCTACAAAACACTATATATGCTATATACAACAGACCCACTCACACAAACATATCAGAACACAATATTACATCACTCTACATATGAAACTATAAACCCAATTACACTCAATTTACATACTTCTCAGACAAATGACATGAAGAATCAAGAGAGAAGAGAACCACACAAGAAGCAATATGACTCCGAAATACAACATTAACACAATTCATCGAACACACTTCAAATATCTCAACTGGACACAGACCCAACAACACAAAGCATTCACACTACAGAACTATTTTACACAGTATTTACACAATACAAAATTAAAAACACAAAAAATGAAATTACATGACGAATCAAGAATGGAGATTTCCAAACATGAAGAGAGAAGATGAACTTCCACAAACAACGACTCTAACAACACAAACAAACTTCCTAATACATTTCAGTACACTGACATAAAACATGCAATGGAGGATATGTGACGGTCACTGAGACCTACAAAGCCATTAGCTGCATCTTAAAATTGATACATATTAGTTGATGACACCTAACACAAACGGTTCTCTACATGAACGAACTTGAATTTATCTCGAGAGTAATTGACCTATGCAATTGCGTACTGCGTGAATACAGTAAATAACTGAAATAGATGAAAAGATAATACCAAAATAACATGACTAAAGTAGCGCACTATATGCTACGTACATGGAAGGATTCAAGTATCGGACACCTCGGCATTGAAACGGATTACCACTTATGATGTATACAATTCTGGCATGTATTAGTTACAAATGAAAATGGGAAAAACCTAATAAACCTAAACATCTGAATTCCTCTTATGTCAGTATACAAGTGTGACAGAAAACTCTCTATGTGTAAAAAAACATTGTTACCAAGTTTCCAGAAACAAATGTGCAAGCTGTTAACTATCGACAAAGTTCAATGACAGAATAAATCCAAGTCTAAATCTCCAGATACATATGTACGATGTAAAAATGGCACAACCATCTATACCACATATCCTCCATACATACTCGTATATTTCTCTACACATAACTGTAATACAACACCTTTTCAACACTCACACTCCACATATCAAATCATTTACATTAACACTACATGAAGAATGAAGAAAGAAGATTTAGTCTCATGAAAAAAAATGTACTCTCTATGTGTAAAAAAACATTGTTGCCATGTTTCCACAAACAAATGTCGAAGCTGTTAACTATCGACAAAGTTCAATGACAGAATAAATCCAAGTCAAAATCTCCAGATACATTTAGAACTCTATGTACGATGTAAAAATGGCAGAATCATCTATACCACATATCCTCCATACATACTCGTATATTTCTCTACAGGTAACTGTAATACAACACCTTTTCAACACTCACACTCCACATATCAAACCATTTACACTAACACTACATGAAGAATGAAGAAAGAAGATTTTGTCTCATGAAGAAAAAAGTCTCTACAAAACACTACATATGCTATACACCATACCCACTCACACAAACATGTCAGAACACAATATTACATCACTCTACATATGAAACTATAAACCCAATTACACTCATTTTACATACTTCTCAGACAAATGACATGAAGAATCAAGAGAGAAGAGAACCACACATGAAGAAATATGACTCCGAAATACAACATTAATACAATTCATCAAACACACTTCAATTATCTCAACTGGACACAGGCACAGCAACACAAAGCATTCATACTACAGAACTATTTTACACACTATTTACACAATAAAAAATGAAAAACACAAAAAATAAAATTAAATGAATCAAGAAAGAAGATTTCCAAACATGAAGAGAGAAGATTAACTTCCACAAACAACGACTCTAACAACAAAAACAAACTTCCTAATACATTTCAGTACACTGACATAAAACATGCAGTGGAGGATATGTGACGGTCATTGAGACCTATAAAACCATTAGCTGCATCTTAAAATTGATACATATTAGGTGATGACACCTAACACAAATGGTTCTCTAAATGAACGAACTTGAATTTATCTCGAGAGTAATTGTCATATGCAATTGCCTAGTGTGTGAATACAGTAAGTAACTGAAATAGATGAAAAGATAATACCAATATAACATGACTAATGTAGCGCACTATAGGCTAAGTACATGGAAGGATTAAGGTATCGGACACCTCGGCTTTGAAACGGATTACCACTTATGATGTTTACAATTCTGGCATGTATTAGTTACAAATGAAAATGGGAAAAAACCTAATAAACCTAAACATCTGAATTCCTATTATGTCAGTATACAAGTGTGACAGAAACTATCTATGTGTAAAAAAAAAACATTGTTACCAAGTTTCCAGAAACAAATGTGCAAGCTGTTAATTATCGACAAAGTTCAATAACACAATAAATCCAAGTCTAAATCTCCAGATACATATAGAACTCTATTCGCGATGTAAAAATGGCAGAATCATCTATACCACATATCCTCCATACATACTCGTATATTTCTCTACAGATAACTGTAATACAACACCTTTGCAACACACTCACACTCCACATATCAAACCATTTACACTAACACTACATGAAGAATGAAGAAAGAAGATTTTGTCTCATGGAGATATATGTCTCTACAAACCACTATATAAGCTACACAACAAACCCACTCACACAATCAGATCAGAACACAACTTTACATCACTCTACATATGAAACTATAAACCCAATTACACTCATTTTACATACTTTTCAGACAAATGACATGAAGAATCAAGAGAGAAGAGAACCACACATGAAGTAATATGTCTCCGAAATACAACATTAATACAATTCATCAAACACACTTCAATTATCTCAACTGGACACAGGCACAGCAACACAAAGCAGTCATACTACAGAACTATAATACACACTATTTACACAATACAAAATTAAAAACACCAAAAATGAATTTATATGATGCATCAAGAAAGAAGATTTCCAAACATGAAGAGAGACGATGAACTTCCACAAACAACGACTCTAAACAACACAAACCAACTTCCTAATACATTTCAGTACACTGACATAAAACATGCAACGGAGGATATGTGATGGTCACTGAGACCAACAAAGCCATTAGCTGCATCTTAAAATTGATACACATTAGGTTATGACACCTAACACAAATGGTTCTCTAAATGCAATTGCGTACTGTGATGAATACAGTAAATAACTGAAAGAGATGAAAAGATATTACCAAAAAAACGTGAATATTGTAGCGCACTATATGCTAAGTACATGGATGGATTAAAGTATCGGACACCTCGGCATTGAAACGGATTACCACTTATGATGTATACAATTCTGGAATGTATTATTTACAAATGAAAATAGGAAAGAACCTAATAAACCTGAACATCTGAATTCCTATTATGTCAGTATACAAGTGTGACAGAAAACTCTCTATGTGTAAAAAAAACATTGTTACCATGTTTCCAGAAACAAATGTGCAAGCTGTTAATTATCGACAAAGTTCAATGACAGAATAAATCCAAGTCTAAATCTCCAGATAAATATAGAACTCTATGTACGATGTAAAGATGGCAGAATCATCTATACCACATATCCTCCATACATACTCGTATATTTCTCTACAGGTAACTGTAATACAACACCTTTTCAACACTCACACTCCACATATCAAACCATTTACACTAACACTATATGAAGAATGAAGAAAGAAGATATTGTATCATGGAGCTATATGTCTCTACAAAACACTATATAAGCTACACAACAAACCCACTCACACAAACAGATCAGAACACAACTTTACATCACTCTACATATGATACCATAAACACAATTACACTCATTTTACATACTTCTCAGACAAATGACATGAAGAATCAAGAGAGAAGAGAACCACACATGAAGAAATATGTCTCCGAAATACAACATTAATACAATTCATCAAACACACTTCAATTATCTCAACTGGAAACAGGCACAACAACACAAAGCATTCATACTACAGAACTATTTTACACACTATTTACACAATACAAAATTAAAAACACCAAAAATGAAATTACATGATGAATCGAGAAAGAAGATTTCCAAACATGAAGAGAGAAGATTAACGTCCTCAAACAATGACTCTAAACAACAGAAACAAACTTCCTAATACATGTCAGTACACTGACATAAAACATGCAATGGAGGATATGTGACGGTCACTGAGACCTACAAAGCCATTAGCTGCATATTAAAATTGATACATATTAGGTGATGACACCTAACACAAATGGTTCTCTAAATGAACGAACTTGAATTTATCTCGAGAGTAATGGACATATGCAATTGCCTAGTGCGTGAATACAGTAAATAACTGAAAGAGAAGAAAACATTTTACCATAAAAACATGACTATTGTAGCACAATATATGCTAAGTACATGGATGGACTAAAGTATCGGACACCTTGGCATTGAAACGGATTACCATTTATGATGTATACAATTCTGGCATGTATTAGTTACAAATGAAAATGGGGAAAACCTAATAAACCTAAACATCTGAATTCCTATTATGTCAGTATACAAGTTTGACAGAAAACTCTCTATGTGTAAAAAACCAATTTTACCATGTTTCCAGAAACAAATGTGCAAGCTGTTAACTATCGACAAAGTTCAATGACACAATAAATCCAAGTCTAAATCTCCAGATACATATAGAACACTATGTATGATGTAAAAATGGCACAACCATCTATACCACATATCCTCCATACATACTCGTATATTTCTCTACAGATAACTGTAATATAACACATTTTCAACACTCACAATCCACATATCAAACCATTTACACTAACAGTACATGAAGAATGAAGAAAGAAGATTTTGTCTCATGAAGAAAAATGTCTCTACAAAACACTATATATGCTACACAGCAAACCCACTCACACAAACATATCAGAACACAATATTACATCACTCTACATATGATACTATAAACCCAATTACACTCATTTTACATACTTCTCAGACAAATGACATGAAGAATCAAGAGAGAAGAGAACCACACATGAAGAAATATGTCTCTGAAATGCAACATTAATACAATTCATCAAACACACATCAATTATCTCAACTGGACACAGGCACAGGAAAACAAAGCATTCATACTACAGAACTATTTTACACAATATTTACACAATACAAAATTAAAAACACCAGAAATGAAATTACATGAAGAATCAAGAAAGAAGATTTCCAAACATGAAGAGAGAGGATTAACTTCCTCAAACGACTCTAAACAACACAAAGAAACTTCCTAATACATTTCAGTACACTAACATAAAACATGCAATGGAGGATATGTGACGGTCACTGAGACCTACAATGCCATTAGCTGCATCTTAAAATTGATACATATTAGGTGATGACACCTAACACATATGGTTCTCTGAATGAACAAAATTTAATTTATCTCGAGTGTAATTGACATATGCAATTGCGTACTGTGATGAATACAGTAAATAACTGAAAGAGATAAAATGATATTACCAAAAAAACATGACTATTGTAGCGCACTATATGCTAAGTACATGGATGGATTAAAATATCGGGCACCTCGGCATTGAAACGGCTTACCGCTTGTGATGTATACTATTCTGGCAAGTATTAGTTACAAATGAAAATGGGAAAAACCTCATAAACCTAAACATCTGAATTCCTCTTATGTCAGTATACAAGTGTGACAGAAAACTCTCTATGTGTAAAAAACATTGTTACCAAGTTTCCAGAAACAAATGTGCAAGCTGTTAACTATCGACAATGTTCAATGACACAATAAATCCAAGTCTAAATCTCCAGATACATATAGAACTCTATGTACGATGTAAAAATGGCAGAACCAT
The DNA here is from genome assembly GCF_023898315.1 of Schistocerca nitens. Lineage (NCBI taxonomy): Eukaryota > Metazoa > Arthropoda > Insecta > Orthoptera > Acrididae > Schistocerca > Schistocerca nitens. Next base: position 379,747 of record NW_026046061.1, read on the forward strand.
CCATACCACATGTCCTCCATACATACTCGTATATTTCTCTACAGATAACTGTAATACAACACCTTTTCAACACTCACACTCCACATATCAAACCATTTACACTAACACTACATGAAGAATGAAGAAAGAAGATTTTGTCTCATGAAGAAATCTGTCTCTACAAAACACTATATATGGTACACAACAAAACCACTCACACAAACAGATCAGAACACAATATTACATCACTCTACATATGATACTATAAACCCAATTACACTCATTTTACATACTTCTCAGTCAAATGACATGAAGAATCAAGAGAGAAGAGAACCACACATGAATAAATATGACTCCGAAATACAACATTAATACAATTCATCAAACACACTTCAATTATCTCAACTGGACACAGGCACAGCAACACAAAGCATTCATACTACAGAACTATTTTACACACTATTTACACAATACAAAATTAAAAACACCAAAAATGAAATTACATGATGAATCGAGAAAGAAGATTTCCAAACATGAAGAGAGAAGATTAACGTCCTCAAACAATGACTCTAAACAACAGAAACAAACTTCCTAATACATGTCAGTACACTGACATAAAACATGCAATGGAGGATATGTGACGGTCACTGAGACCTACAAAGCCATTAGCTGCATATTAAAATTGATACATATTAGGTGATGACACCTAACACAAATGGTTCTCTAAATGAACGAACTTGAATTTATCTCGAGAGTAATGGACATATGCAATTGCCTAGTGCGTGAATACAGTAAATAACTGAAAGAGATGAAAAGATATTACCAAATAAACATTACTATTGTAGCACACTATATGCTAAGTACATGGATGGACTAAAGTATCGGACACCTCGGCATTGAAACGGATTACCATTTATGATGTATACAATTCTGGCATGTATTAGTTACAAATGAAAATGGGAAAAACCTATTAAACCTAAACATCTGAATTCCTATTATGTCAGTATACAAGTGTGACAGAAAACTCTCTATGTGTAAAAAAACATTGCTACCATGTTTCCAGAAACAAATGTGCAAGCTGTTAATTATCGACAAAGTTCAATGACAGAATAAATCCAAGTCTAAATCTCCAGATACATATAGAACTCTATGTACGATGTAAAAATGGCACAACCATCTATACCGCATATCCTCCATACATACTCGTATATTTCTCTACAGGTAACTGTAATTCAACACCTTTTCAACACTCACACTCCACATATCAAACCATTTACACTAACACTACATGAAGAATGAAGAAAGAAGATTTTGTCTCATGGAGCTATATGTCTCTACAAAACACTATATAAGCTACACAACAAACCCACTCACACAAACAGATCAGAACACAACTTTACATCACTCTACATATGATACCATAAACCCAATTACACTCATTTTACATACTTCTCAGACAAATGACATGAAGAATCAAGAGAGAAGAGAACCACACATGAAGAAATATGTCTCCGAAATACAACATAAATACAATTCGTCAAACACACTTCAATTATCTCAACTGGACACAGGCACAGCAACACAAAGCATTCATACTACAGAACTATTTTACACAATATTTACACAATACAAAATTAAAAACACCAAAAATGAAATTACATGATGAATCAAGAAAGAAGATTTCCAAACATGAAGAGAGATTAACTTCCACAAACAACGACTCTAACAACACAAACAAACTTCCTAATACATTTCAGTACACTGACATAAAACATGCAACGGAGGATATGTGACGGTCACTGAGACCTACAAAGCCATTAGCTGCATCTTAAAATTGATACATATTAGGTGATGACACCTAACACATATGGTTCTCTGAATGAACAAAATTTAATTTATCTCGAGTGTAATTGACATATGCAATTGCGTACTGTGATGAATACAGTAAATAACTGAAAGAGATGAAATGATATTACCAAAAAAACATGACTAATGTAGCGCACTATATGCTAAGTACATGGATGGATTAAAATATCGGGCACCTCGGCATTGAAACGGCTTACCACTTATGATGTATACTATTCTGGCAAGTATTAGTTACAAATGAAAATGGGAAAAACCTAATAAACCTAAACATCTGAATTCCTCTTATGTCAGTATACAAGTGTGACAGAAAACTCTCTATGTGTAAAAAACATTGTTACCAAGTTTCCAGAAACAAATGTGCAAGCTGTTAACTATCGACAAAGTTCAATGACAGAATAAATCCAAGTCTAAATCTCCAGATACATATAGAACTCTATGTACGATGTAAAAATGGCACAACCATCTATACCACATATCCTCCATACATACACGTATATTTCTCTACAGGTAAGTGTAATGCAACACGTTTTCAACACTTACACTCTACATATCAAACCATTTACATAAACACTAAATGAAGAATGAAGAAAGATTTTGTCTCATGGAGAAAAATGTCTCTACAAAACACTATACATGCTATACAACAGACCCACTCACACAAATATATCAGAACAGAATATTGCATCACTCTACATATGATACTATAAACCCAATTACACTCATAAGTATTTTACACACTATTTACACAATACAAAATTAAAAACACCAAAAATGAAATTACATGATGAATCAAGAAAGAAGATTTCCAAACATGAAGAGAGAAGATTAACTTCCTCAAACGACTCTAAACAACACAAACAAACTTCCTAATACATTTCAGTACACTGATATAGAACATGCAATGGAGGATATGTGACGGTCACTGAGACCTACAAAGCCATTAGCTGCATCTTAAAATTGATACATATTAGGTGATGACACCTAAGACAAATGGTTCTCTAAATGAACGAACTTGAATTTATCTCGAGAGTAATTGACATATGCAATTGCATACTGTGATGAATACAGTAAATAACTGAAAGAGATGAAAACATATTACCATAAAAACATGACTATTGTAGCACACTATATGCTAAGTACATGGATGGACTAAAGTATCGGACACCTCGGCATTGAAACGGATTACCATTTATGATGTATACAATTCTGGCATGTATTAGTTACAAATGAAAATGGGAAAAACCAAATAAACCTAATCATCTGAATTCCTATTATGTCAGTATACAAGTGTGACAGAAAACTCTCTATGTGTAAAAAAAACATTGTTACCATGTTTCCAGAAACAAATGTGCAAGCTGTTAATTATCGACAAAGTTCAATGACAGAATAAATCCAAGTCTAAATCTCCAGATAAATATAGAACTCTATGTACGATGTAAAAATGGCACAACCATCTATACCACATATCCTACATACATACTCGTATATTTCTCTACAGGTAACTGTATTTCAACACCTTTTCAACACTCACACTCCACATATCAAACCATTTACACTAACACTACATGAAGAATGAAGAAAGAAGATTTTGTCTCATGGAGCTATATGTCTCTACAAAACACTATATAAGCTACACAACAAACCCACTCACACAAACAGATCAGAACACAACTTTACATCACTCTACATATGATACCATAAACCCAATTACACTCATTTTACATACTTCTCAGACAAATGACATGAAGAATCAAGAGAGAAGAGCACCACACATGAAGAAATATGTCTCCGAAATACAACATTAATACAATTCATCAAACACACTTCAATTATCTCAACTGGACACAGGCACAGCAACACAAAGCATTCATACTACAGAACTATTTTGCACACTATTTACACAATACAAAATTAAAAACACCAAAAATGAAATTACATGATGAACCAAGAAAGAAGATTTCCAAACATGAAGAGAGAAGATTAACTTCCACAAACAACGACTCTAACAACAGAAACAAACTTCCTAATACATTTCAGTACACTGACATAAAACATGCAATGGAGGATATGTGACGGTCACTGAGACCTACAAAGCCATTAGCTGCATCTTAAAATTGATACATATTAGGTGATGACACCTAACACAAATGGTTCTCTAAATGAACGAACTTGAATTTATCTCGAGTGTAATTGACATATGCAATTGCGTACTGTGATGAATACAGTAAATAACTGAAAGAGATGAAAACATATTACCATAAAAACATGACTATTGTAGCACACTATATGCTAAGTACATGGATGGACTAAAGTATCGGACACCTCGGCATTGTAACGGATTACCATTTATGATGTATACAATTCTGGCATGTATTAGCTACAAATGAAAATGGGAAAAACCTAATAAACCTAAACATCTGAATTCCTATTATGTCAGTATACAAGTGTGACAGAAAACTCTCTATGTGTAAAAAAACATTGTTACCAAGTTTCCAGAAACAAATGTGCAAGCTGTTAACTATCGACAAAGTTCAATGACAGAATAAATCCAAGTCTAAATCTCCAGATACATATAGAACTCTATGTACGATGTAAAAATGGCACAACCATCTATACCACATATCCTCCATACATACACGTATATTTCTCTACAGGTAACTGTAATTCAACACCTTTTCAACACTCACACTCCACATATCAAACCATTTACACTAACACTACATGAAGAATGAAGAAAGAAGATTTTGTCTCATGGAGCTATATGTCTCTACAAAACACTATATAAGCTACACAACAAACTCACTCACACAAACAGATCAGAACACAACTTTACATCACTCTACATATGATACCATAAACCCAATTACACTCATTTTACATACTTCTCAGACAAATGACATGAAGAATCAAGAGAGAAGAGAACCACACATGAAGAAATATGTCTCCGAAATACAACATAAATACAATTCGTCAAACACACTTCAATTATCTCAACTGGACACAGGCACAGCAACACAAAGCATTCATACTACAGAACTATTTTACACACTATTTACACAATACAAAATTAAAAACACCAAAAATGAAATTACATGATGAATCAAGAAAGAAGATTTCCAAACATGAAGAGAGAAGATTAACGTCCTCAAACAATGACTCTAAACAACAGAAACAAACTTCCTAATACATGTCAGTACACTGACATAAAACATGCAATGGAGGATATGTGACGGTCACTGAGACCTACAAAGCCATTAGCTGCATATTAAAATTGATACATATTAGGTGATGACACCTAACACATATGGTTCTCTGAATGAACAAAATTAAATTTATCTCGAGTGTAATTGACATATGCAATTGCGTACTGTGATGAATACAGTAAATAACTGAAAGAGATGAAATGATATTACCAAAAAAACATGACTAATGTAGCGCACTATATGCTAAGTACATGGATGGATTAAAATATCGGGCACCTCGGCATTGAAACGGATAACCACTTATGATGTATACTATTCTGGCAAGTATTAGTTACAAATGAAAATGGGAAAAACCTAATAAACCTAAACATCTGAATTCCTCTTATGTCAGTATACAAGTGTGACAGAAAACTCTCTATGTGTAAAAAACATTGTTACCAAGTTTCCAGAAACAAATGTGCAAGCTGTTAACTATCGACAAAGTTCAATGACAGAATAAATCCAAGTCTAAATCTCCAGATACATATAGAACTCTATGTACGATGTAAAAATGGCACAACCATCTATACCACATATCCTCCATACATACACGTATATTTCTCTACAGGTAAGTGTAATGCAACACGTTTTCAACACTTACACTCTACATATCAAACCATTTACATAAACACTAAATGAAGAATGAAGAAAGATTTTGTCTCATGGAGAAAAATGTCTCTACAAAACACTATACATGCTATACAACAGACCCACTCACACAAATATATCAGAACAGAATATTGCATCACTCTACATATGATACTATAAACCCAATTACACTCATAAGTATTTTACACACTATTTACACAATACAAAATTAAAAACACCAAAAATGAAATTACATGATGAATCAAGAAAGAAGATTTCCAAACATGAAGAGAGAAGATTAACTTCCACAAACAACAACTCTAACAACACAAACAAACTTCCTAATACATTTCAGTACACTGACATAAAACATGCAACGGAGGATATGTGACGGTCACTGAGACCTACAAAGCCATTAGCTGAATCTTAAAATTGACACATATTAGGTGATGACACCTAACACAAATGGTTCTCTAAATCAACGAATTTGAATTTATCTCGAGTGTAATTGACATATGCAATTGCGTACTGTGATGAATACAGTAAATAACTGAAAGAGATGAAAACATATTACCATAAAAACATGACTATTGTAGCACACTATATGCTAAGTACATGGATGGACTAAAGTATCGGACACCTCGGCATTGAAACGGATTACCATTTATGATGTATACAATTCTGGCATGTATTAGTTACAAATGAAAATGGGAAAAACCTAATAAACCTAAACATCTGAATTCCTATTATGTCAGTATACAAGTGTGACAGAAAACTCTCTATGTGTAAAAAAAACATTGTTACCATGTTTCCAGAAACAAATGTGCAAGCTGTTAATTATCGACAAAGTTCAATGACAGAATAAATCCAAGTCTAAATCTCCAGATAAATATAGAACTCTATGTACGATGTAAAAATGGCACAACCATCTATACCACATATCCTCCATACATACTCGTATATTTCTCTACAGGTAACTGTAATTCAACACCTTTTCAACACTCACACTCCACATATCAAACCATTTACACTAACACTACATGAAGAATGAAGAAAGAAGATTTTGTCTCATGGAGCTATATGTCTCTACAAAACACTATATAAGCTACACAACAAACCCACTCACACAAACAGATCAGAACACAACTTTACATCACTCTACATATGATACCATAAACCCAATTACACTCATTTTACATACTTCTCAGACAAATGACATGAAGAATCAAGAGAGAAGAGCACCACACATGAAGAAATATGTCTCCGAAATACAACATTAATACAATTCATCAAACACACTTCAATTATCTCAACTGGACACAGGCACAGCAACACAAAGCATTCATACTACAGAACTATTTTACACACTATTTACACAATAGAAAATTAAAAACACAAAAAATGAAATTACATGATAAATCAAGAAAGAAGATTTCCAAACATGAAGAGAGAAGATTAACTTCCTCAAACGACTCTAAACAACACAAACAAACTTCCTAATACATTTCAGTACACTGATATAGAACATGCAATGGAGGATATGTGACGGTCACTGAGACCTACAAAGCCATTAGCTGCATCTTAAAATTGATACATATTAGGTGATGACACCTAAGACAAATGGTTCTCTAAATGAACGAACTTGAATTTATCTCGAGAGTAATTGACATATGCAATTGCATACTGTGATGAATACAGTAAATAACTGAAAGAGATGAAAACATATTACCATAAAAACATGACTATTGTAGCACACTATATGCTAAGTACATGGATGGACTAAAGTATCGGACACCTCGGCATTGAAACGGATTACCATTTATGATGTATACAATTCTGGCATGTATTAGTTACAAATGAAAATGGGAAAAACCAAATAAACCTAATCATCTGAATTCCTATTATGTCAGTATACAAGTGTGACAGAAAACTCTCTATGTGTAAAAAAAACATTGTTACCATGTTTCCAGAAACAAATGTGCAAGCTGTTAATTATCGACAAAGTTCAATGACAGAATAAATCCAAGTCTAAATCTCCAGATAAATATAGAACTCTATGTACGATGTAAAAATGGCACAACCATCTATACCACATATCCTACATACATACTCGTATATTTCTCTACAGGTAACTGTATTTCAACACCTTTTCAACACTCACACTCCACATATCAAACCATTTACACTAACACTACATGAAGAATGAAGAAAGAAGATTTTGTCTCATGGAGCTATATGTCTCTACAAAACACTATATAAGCTACACAACAAACCCACTCACACAAACAGATCAGAACACAACTTTACATCACTCTACATATGATACCATAAACCCAATTACACTCATTTTACATACTTCTCAGACAAATGACATGAAGAATCAAGAGAGAAGAGCACCACACATGAAGAAATATGTCTCTGAAATACAACATTAATACAATTCATCAAACACACTTCAATTATCTCAACTGGACACAGGCACAGCAACACAAAGCATTCATACTACAGAACTATTTTGCACACTATTTACACAATACAAAATTAAAAACACCAAAAATGAAATTACATGATGAATCAAGAAAGAAGATTTCCAAACATGAAGAGAGAAGATTAACTTCCACAAACAACGACTCTAACAACAGAAACAAACTTCCTAATACATTTCAGTACACTGACATAAAACATGCAATGGAGGATATGTGACGGTCACTGAGACCTACAAAGCCATTAGCTGCATCTTAAAATTGATACATATTAGGTGATGACACCTAACACAAATGGTTCTCTAAATGAACGAACTTGAATTTATCTCGAGTGTAATTGACATATGCAATTGCGTACTGTGATGAATACAGTAAATAACTGAAAGAGATGAAAACATATTACCATAAAAACATGACTATTGTAGCACACTATATGCTAAGTACATGGATGGACTAAAGTATCGGACACCTCGGCATTGTAACGGATTACCATTTATGATGTATACAATTCTGGCATGTATTAGCTACAAATGAAAATGGGAAAAACCTAATAAACCTAAACATCTGAATTCCTATTATGTCAGTATACAAGTGTGACAGAAAACTCTCTATGTGTAAAAAAACATTGTTACCAAGTTTCCAGAAACAAATGTGCAAGCTGTTAACTATCGACAAAGTTCAATGACAGAATAAATCCAAGTCTAAATCTCCAGATACATATAGAACTCTATGTACGATGTAAAAATGGCACAACCATCTATACCACATATCCTCCATACATACACGTATATTTCTCTACAGGTAAGTGTAATGCAACACGTTTTCAACACTTACACTCTACATATCAAACCATTTACATAAACACTAAATGAAGAATGAAGAAAGATTTTGTCTCATGGAGAAAAATGTCTCTACAAAACACTATACATGTGATACAACAGACCCACTCACACAAATATATCAGAACAGAATATTGCATCACTCTACATATGATACTATAAACCCAATTACACTCATTTTACATACTTCTCAGACAAATGACATGAAGAATCAAGAGAGAAGAGAACCACACATGAAGAAATATGACTCCGAAATACAACATTAATACAATTCATCAAACACACTTCAAATATCTCAACTGGACACAGACTCAACAACACAAAGCATTCATACTACAGAACTATTTTACACACTATTTACACAATACAAAATTAAAAACACCAAAAATGAAAGTACATGATGAATCAAGAAAGAAGATTTCCAAACATGAAAAGAGAAGATTAACTTCCACAAACAACGACTCTAACAACACAAACAAACTTCCTAATACATTTCAGTACACTGACATAAAACATGCAACGGAGGATATGTGACGGTCACTGAGACCTACAAAGCCATTAGCTGCATCTTAAAATTGACACATATTAGGTGATGACACCTAACACAAATGGTTCTCTAAATCAACGAATTTGAATTTATCTCGAGTGTAATTGACATATGCAATTGCGTACTGTGATGAATACAGTAAATAACTGAAAGAGATGAAAACATATTACCATAAAAACATGACTATTGTAGCACACTATATGCTAAGTACATGGATGGACTAAAGTATCGGACACCTCGGCATTGAAACGGATTACCATTTATGATGTATACAATTCTGGCATGTATTAGTTACAAATGAAAATGGGAAAAACCTAATAAACCTAATCATCTGAATTCCTATTATGTCAGTATACAAGTGTGACAGAAAACTCTCTATGTGTAAAAAAAACATTGTTACCATGTTTCCAGAAACAAATGTGCAAGCTGTTAATTATCGACAAAGTTCAATGACAGAATAAATCCAAGTCTAAATCTCCAGATAAATATAGAACTCTATGTACGATGTAAAAATGGCACAACCATCTATACCACATATCCTCCATACATACTCGTATATTTCTCTACAGGTAACTGTAATTCAACACCTTTTCAACACTCACACTCCACATATCAAACCATTTACACTAACACTACATGAAGAATGAAGAAAGAAGATTTTGTCTCATGGAGCTATATGTCTCTACAAAACACTATATAAGCTACACAACAAACCCACTCACACAAACAGATCAGAACACAACTTTACATCACTCTACATATGATACCATAAACCCAATTACACTCATTTTACATACTTCTCAGACAAATGACATGAAGAATCAAGAGAGAAGAGCACCACACATGAAGAAATATGTCTCCGAAATACAACATTAATACAATTCATCAAACACACTTCAATTATCTCAACTGGACACAGGCACAGCAACACAAAGCATTCATACTACAGAACTATTTTACACACTATTTACACAATACAAAATTAAAAACACCAAAAATGAAATTACATGATGAATCAAGAAAGAAGATTTCCAAACATGAAGAGAGAAGATTAACTTCCACAAACAACGACTCTAACAACACAAACAAACTTCCTAATACATTTCAGTACACTGACATAAAACATGCAATGGAGGATATGTGACGGTCACTGAGACCTACAAAGCCATTAGCTGCATCTTAAAATTGATACATATTAGGTGATGACACCTAACACAAATGGTTCTCTAAATGAACGAACTTGAATTTATCTCGAGTGTAATTGACATATGCAATTGCGTACTGTGATGAATACAGTAAATAACTGAAAGAGATGAAAACATATTACCATAAAAACATGACTATTGTAGCACACTATATACTAAGTACATGGATGGACTAAAGTATCGGACACCTCGGCATTGAAACGGATTACCATTTATGATGTATACAATTCTGGCATGTATTAGCTACAAATGAAAATGGGAAAAACCTAATAAACCTAAACATCTGAATTCCTATTATGTCAGTATACAAGTGTGTCAGAAAACTCTCTATGTGTAAAAAAACATTGTTACCAAGTTTCCAGAAACAAATGTGCAAGCTGTTAACTATCGACAAAGTTCAATGACAGAATAAATCCAAGTCTAAATCTCCAGATACATATAGAACTCTATGTACGATGTAAAAATGGCACAACCATCTATACCACATATCCTCCATACATACACGTATATTTCTCTACAGGTAAGTGTAATGCAACACGTTTTCAACACTTACACTCTACATATCAAACCATTTACATAAACACTAAATGAAGAATGAAGAAAGATTTTGTCTCATGGAGAAAAATGTCTCTACAAAACACTATACATGCTATACAACAGACCCACTCACACAAATATATCAGAACAGAATATTGCATCACTCTACCCCCCCATGAACCATGGACCTTGCCGTTGGTGGGGAGGCTTGCGTGCCTCATCGATACAGATAGCCGTACCGTAGGTACAACCACAACGGAGGGGTATCTGTTGAGAGGCCAGACAAACGTGTGGTTCCTGAAGAGGGGCAGCAGCCTTTTCAGTAGTTTCAAGGGCAACAGTCTGGATGATTGATTGATCTGGCCTTGTAACAATAACCAAAACGGCCTTGCTGTGCTGGTACTGCGAACGGCTGAAAGCAAGGGGAAACTACGGCCGTAATTTTTCCCGAGGGCATGCAGCTTTACTGTATGATTAAATGATGATGGCGTCCTCTTGGGTAAAATATTCTGGAGGTAGAATAGTCCCCCATTCGGATCTCCGGGCGGGGACTACTCAAGAGGATGTCGTTATCAGGAGAAAGAAAACTGGCGTTCTACGGATCGGAGCGTGGAATGTCAGGTCCCTTAATCGGGCAGGTAGGTTAGAAAATTTGAAACGGGAAATGGATAGGTTAAAGTTAGATATAGTGGGAATTAGTGAAGTTCGGTGGCAGGAGGAACAAGACTTCTGGTCAGGTGACTACAGGGTTATAAACACAAAGTCAAATAGGGGTAATGCAGGAGTAGGTTTAATAATGAATAGGAACATAGGAACGCGGGTAAGCTACTACAAACAGCTTAGTGAACGCATTATTTATTTATTTTATTTATTTATTTATGCATTTATTTTACCTGGCAAGATTAGGGCCTTCAGGCCCTCTCTTACACCTAACCAGGCATACTCAGATTCAACAAATTTCAGTTTCTACAGAGCATTAAGGACATATTACATGTTATACAGTATTAATGTTAAGAAAAAAATAGAGATTATAAACGTAGTACGATGATAATTATAACAATCAAAAATTAATTATAACAATCAAGAATAATAATAATAGTAATAATAATAATAATAATGACTATGTATATGAAAGTAAACATATTTTTCTGTTATGAATGTCAGTCCTATTGCTAGTTGGGAATTTTCTCGTTATATTCTTGCAGCTTGTGAGTTATTCTCATCAAGCAGAGACATAAGACGATAGAATGGGGTGAAAGAGATATAGAAGAGGTAGATAGGTTAGAGGAAGAGAAATAGAATGGTAAAATTCGAAGCTATGATGGAGAGGAGAAAGAAAGAGATGAGAGGGGCCCAACAATCGTGGCTAAACCATCCCTAATATGTAAGTCTTGAGTTCACTCTTGAATGTTGAGTGGTTCCGGATAAGACGCAGATCACAGGGGAGCGCTGGCTGAGATGGAGAATGACATGGAGAAAGATTTTGTGTTATGTAAAGGTACAGCCAAGATGCTAGACGTATCCGATCTGGTATTGCGGTTGTGGAATGATGATAGGTGTTTAATGTGAGAAGATAAGTATTGGGGGCACCAGTGGCTAAGAAATCGATGAAGTAAGCACATCGTGTGGAGATCGCGTGCCTTATGTGGGCGTATCCAACCTAGCTGGGAGTATGAAGGACTGATATGATCATACAACCGTATATTGCATACGTATCTAACGCAAGCGTTCATCACTAGCTCGAGGCGTCTCGAATTTTCACTATTTGTGCCGTGTTGAACTACATCACAGTAGTAAAGATTAGGCAAGACTAGTGTTTGGACTAATTTTTGTTTAACATGGGTTGGAAATATTTTTCTAAATTTCTGAATTGCATGTAGGGAGGAGAGCGATTTCCGGCAAGCTGTAACTGTTTGTTCTTCCCAGTTTAGGTGTTCATCCAAGATTATTCCAAGGTCTTTTACTGTTTTTTGGTATGGTAGTTGGGTACCATTGAGGTGTATTTGAGGGACTGTTTCGTGAAAGTGCCGACTGATTAACTTTGGATGAGATATAAGTATGACCTGGGATTTCTTGGGGTTTAGTTTCAGACCTAGATTCTGTGCCCATCGAGAAACAGAGCAAAGATCCGCGTTCATACTCGCTACTGCGTCAGCAATGTTCTTGGGGCTTGCACTTATGTACAGTTGGATGTCGTCGGCATATAGATGGTAGTTGCAGGAGTGAATCACTGAAGAAATATCATTAATGTACAGTGAGAAGAGTAATGGACCAAGGACGGAGCCTTGGGGAACTCCAGAGCGCACGTTTTTCCATGATGACTTTTCCGACCCACAAATGACTTGTTGACTTCTGTTTTTGAGGTAGCTGTCGAACCAGTGTATTGCGCTGTTTGAGAAATTCAGCTGCTTCATTTTAATTAGTAATATATCAAAGTCAACTGTATCAAAAGCCTTGCTAAAGTCAAGCAGTGTTAGGATGGTAGCTTCACGTCCGTCCATAGCATGTTTAATGTCATCAGTTACTTTGATTAGTGCAGTTGCTGTACTATGGTGCTTTCGAAAGCCTGACTGATATTTGTCATGGATGTTATGAGTTTTGAGGTAATCCGTCAGCTGTTCATGGACGATGTATTCTAGGGCTTTAGATATTGCAGGTAGTATGCTGATCGGCCTGTAGTCACCTGGCGACTTAGGGTTGTCAGTCTTGGGTATAGGTTGAACTAAACTTTGCTTCCACTCAGTAGGATATGTACTACTGACAAGAGACAGGTTGAAGATGTCTGTGATAACTGGAGTAATAGTGTCTACGACGTTCTTGATCATGCCAATGCTCACTCCATCATTTCCTACTGCCTCGGAAGAGATTCTCGTAATTGCCTTGTGTACTGTGCCGGTAGTGACATGTTTTAGGAAAAACTTGTCTCTCGAGAGATTGATATCTTGGGGCTGGTAATTTGTCGCTGCGTGGCAGTTTACAGCTGTTGAGAAGAAATCGTTTAATTCTTCTGCAGACGCTTGATAAACAGCGTCAGATCTTCGCTTCCCTATACCGAAACTGCGCAGCTTTTTCCACAGTGCAGCAGGTTTTGATATGCCGCATACGACAGAGCGGGCATGTCTGATTTTGGCATTCCTCACGCTCTGCTTGGTTCTATTTCGGAGTTTCCTATAAGCTTCGTACGCCTCGGGAGTTGGGTTACGCTTGAAGGCCCTATGTGCAGCATCACGTTTATTCATTAACTGGCGTAATGCAGTGGTGAGCCACGGAGCGGGAGCTCTCTTTACCTTGACAGTGCGTTGAGGAGCATGTTTATCATACAGTGCAATGATTTTGCGACATAATTCCCGAATTTTTCCGTCTAAAGTCGGTTCATTGCTTATATCATACCAAGGGATGTCTGAGCAATCCTTTTGAAGAGCGTCATGGTTAACATTTTTTAGGTTTCTGTAGGTTACCAGGTGAGATTTTTCTTTGGTAGTATGCACTGAGTAATTTAAGAATATCACGTCATGAGCAGAGAGTCCTGGAGCGGATGTCTGATTGGCGCGAATTATTTTATCTGGTCGCTTTGTTGCCATTATATCTATGAGTGTATGGCTGTGTGGCGTGTGATGAGTTGGGTCCAGCGGTGTTAAACTCATATCATTGGAGTGGAACAGTCTCCTTAGTTTTTCTGCAGAGGGAGATTTTAACTGTAAGTCGATGTTTGTGTCGCCCATAATGATTATGTGTTCATACAGTGTCACGAGCGAGGACAGGGCAGACTGAAAGGAGGACATAGCACCGACGTTTGGAGGTTTATAGATTACTCCAATTAGCAGTTTCTGATTTGATGTATTTATTTCGAAAAACAAGAACTCTGCTTCTCCTTCGCACTTTGCATCCGATGTGCATAGTATAGTAGGTCTCAGATCAGAGCGAACATAGGCACCCACACCACCCCCGCGTCGTGTTTCACGATCTGCCCTTAGGAGAGTGTAACCAGTGATTCGGATAGCGTCGGAAGAGATGTTTGGTTTCAACCAAGTTTCAGAGACGAGGATAATATGGAACAGCGATTGGCAGAACAGGTTACAGAACTCGTCGAAGTGAGCCGTTAGCGACTGAGCGTTCGCGTGGGCCACAAAGAGCCCGCCGCCGGAACCGGTCCGTCCCATTGTGGCCGCCTGTAGGACCGAGCGCGCTCCGTCTACCTGCTGGCCGGAAGAGGGACAAAAGCTGGATTTCGCGGGGGAAGACATATTTACAGGTGTGTCCAAGGTCGTGACTGACTCAAGCGTCTGTGGGCTAAAGGTGAAAGACAAGCTGGAGGTATCGGAGAAGGGAGCGAAAAGAAAGATGGAAAGTGGCTGTGGTGCTTACGAAAAAGATAATAGTAGTAGTAGTGGTAGCGACGAGGATGAAAATAACAGATATAGAAAGGCGGTTTTAAGGAGATTCCTGTTAAAGTTGAATGTTAATTCCCGCTTGACTGACAATATGAATATACATGAGCACTTATGATACACAAATAAAGAAGCAATATCTATGTGAAACAATTGACTGATTTTAAATAGAGTACTTATGGTACTTATAGAATTAACGAAGCAATATTTACGTAAAAAAATGAAAAGAAAGAATACTAATTAACTTATATTAGACAGAGTACAATATGAGACTTTGTGTCTCGCGAGATTTCGCTCAGTCTTTCAGTTCGGACATGTTCGTCACCGTTTTCCTCCCTCCTTCCATCTTGACTACGATCCTGCCATCCTGGGTCCATACATTTTGAAGGCCGAACTGTGTGATCGCAGTGTTCAAAATTTTTAGTCTTTCGCGCGTCAGATCTTCCCTCAGGGTAACCCCACTCTTGGCGAGTTTTCTTTTCTGAGCAAACACTTCAGCTCTTTTCCGATATGACACAAATTTAATTATTATGGGCCTGGGTTTCATGACACCTGGTATCCTGCGCCCAACACGGTGGCTTCTGTCAATATCGGTCACGTCGATTCGCACGCCAAGTTTTTCACGCACGAGGCTAATGACCAGGTCGTCGGTGTTTTCGCGATCGTTTTCAGCTACCCCGAACAAGCGCAAGCTGTTCCTTCGCTGATACTGCTCGAGTTCATCGGTGGCCGCAGACAGTTTAGCTTCTAGGTCGGCGGCTTTTTTCTCTTGTGCGGCCAGGGACTTTTTGAGAGACTGGATTTCGGTGCTGTTGCGCCCGACAGACTCTTGCAGTTTGTCCATGACCGCGGCCGTCACAGAATCCGTGATGGATTGCACGATTACGTCTAGCGTGTCTTTGCTGTGCAGCGCCGCACTCACCTGGGACCGGACGAGCTCCCCGATGTCGGGAAGCGAGGCCTCACCTGCCGCCGGAGACCGGGCGCCCGCGCCGCCTGCGCCCCTGTAGCCTCGCCTGCTGCCGCTTACTCGTGCTCTTCCCATTTTTCACTCACTTATCACTTATCACTTGTGGTAATCAACGGAGAACAACACACCACGGCAAGTAACTCTTGTTTAGTCGGATGCACACGTTGTGGACTGCCGCACTTCTCTGTAACACCTTCAATGAGCGGAAAAACTCGCGAGCCAAAGAAACGCGCGTCACTCAGTGGCCGCCATATTTAGATTATTGTGGCCAAGATAGATACGAAGCCCACACCTACTACAGTGGTACAAGTTTATATGCCAACTAGCTCTGCAGATGACGAAGAAATTGAAGAAATGTATGATGAAATAAAAGAAATTATTCAGATTGTGAAGGGAGACGAAAATTTAATAGTTATGGGTGACTGGAATTCGAGTGTAGGAAAAGGGAGAGAAGGAAACGTAGTAGGTGAATATGGATTGGGGCTAAGAAATGAAAGAGGAAGCCGCCTGGTAGAATTTTGCACAGAGCACAGTTTAATCATAGCTAACACTTGGTTTAAGAATCATGATAGAAGGTTGTATACATGGAAGAACCCTGGAGATACTAAAAGGTATCAGATTGATTATATAATGGTAAGACAGAGATTTAGGAACCAGGTTTTAAATTGTAAGACATTTCCAGGGGCAGATGTGGACTCTGACCACAATCTATTGGTTATGACCTGTAGATTAAAACTGAAGAAACTGCAAAAAGGTGGGAATTTAAGGAGATGGGACCTGGATAAACTGAAAGAACCAGAGGTTGTACAGAGTTTCAGGGAGAGCATAAGGGAACAATTGACAGGAATGGGGGAAAGAAATACAGTAGAAGAAGAATGGGTAGCTTTGAGGGATGAAGTAGTGAAGGCAGCAGAGGATCAAGTAGGTAAAAAGACGAGGGCTAGTAGAAATCCTTGGGTAACAGAAGAAATATTGAATTTAATTGATGAAAGGAGAAAATATAAAAATGCAGTAAATGAAGCAGGCAAAAAGGAATACAAACGTCTCAAAAATGAGATCGACAGGAAATGCAAAATGGCTAAGCAGGGATGGCTAGAGGACAAATGTAAGGATGTAGAGGCTTATCTTACTAGGGGTAAGATAGATACTGCCTACAGGAAAATTAAAGAGACCTTTGGAGATAAGAGAACCACTTGTATGAACATCAAGAGCTCAGATGGAAACCCAGTTCTAAGCAAAGAAGGGAAAGCAGAAAGGTGGAAGGAGTATATAGAGGGTCTATACAAGGGCGATGTACTTGAGGACAATATTATGGAAATGGAAGAGGATGTAGATGAAGATGAAATGGGAGATACGATACTGCGTGAAGAGTTTGACAGAGCACTCAAAGACCTGAGTCGAAACAAGGCCCCCGGAGTAGACAACATTCCATTGGAACTACTGACGGCCTTGGGAGAGCCAGTCCTGACAAAACTCTACCATCTGGTGAGCAAGATGTATGAAACAGGCGAAATACCCTCAGACTTCAAGAAGAATATAATAATTCCAATCCCAAAGAAAGCAGGTGTTGACAGATGTGAGAATTACCGAACAATCAGTTTAATAAGCCACAGCTGCAAAATACTAACGCGAATTATTTACAGACGAATGGAAAAACTAGTAGAAGCCGACCTCGGGGAAGATCAGTTTGGATTCCGTAGAAATACTGGGACACGTGAGGCAATACTGACCTTACGACTTATCTTAGAAGAAAGATTAAGGAAAGGCAAACCTACGTTTCTAGCATTTGTAGACTTAGAGAAAGCTTTTGACAATGTTAACTGGAATACTCTCTTTCAAATTCTAAAGGTGGCAGGGGTAAAATACAGGGAGCGAAAGGCTATTTACAATTTGTACAGAAACCAGATGGCAGTTATAAGAGTCGAGGGACATGAAAGGGAAGCAGTGGTTGGGAAGGGAGTAAGACAGGGTTGTAGCCTCTCCCCGATGTTATTCAATCTGTATATTGAGCAAGCAGTAAAGGAAACAAAAGAAAAATTCGGAGTAGGTATTAAAATCCATGGAGAAGAAATAAAAACTTTGAGGTTCGCCGATGACATTGTAATTCTGTCAGAGACAGCAAAGGACTTGGAAGAGCATTTGAATGGGATGGATGGTGTCTTGAAGGGAGGATATAAGATGAACATCAACAAAAGCAAAACGAGGATAATGGAATGTAGTCGAATTAAATCGGGTGATGTTGAGGGTATTAGATTAGGAAATGAGACACTTAAAGTAGTAAAGGAGTTCTGCTATTTGGGGAGCAAAATAACTGATGATGGTCGAAGTAGAGAGGATATAAAATGTAGACTGGCAATGGCAAGGAAAGCGTTTCTGAAGAAGAGAAATTTGTTAACATCGAGTATAGATTTAAGTGTCAGGAAGTCTTTTCTGAAAGTATTTGTATGGAGTGTAGCCATGTATGGAAGTGAAACATGGACGATAAATAGTTTGGACAAGAAGAGAATAGAAGCTTTCGAAATGTGGTGCTACAGAAGAATGCTGAAGATTAGATGGGTAGATCACATAACTAATGAGGAGGTACTGAACAGGATTGGGGAGAAGAGGAGTTTGTGGCACAACTTGACCAGAAGAAGGGATCGGTTGGTAGGACATGTTCTGAGGCATCAAGGGATCACCAATTTAGTATTGGAGGGCAGCGTGGAGGGTAAAAATCGTAGGGGGAGACCAAGAGATGCATACACTAAGCAGATTCAGAAGGATGTAGGTTGCAGTAGGTACTGGGAGATGAAGAAGCTTGCACAGGATAGAGGAGCATGGAGAGCTGCATCAAACCAGTCTCAGGACTGAAGACCACAACAACAACATACATATGATACCATAAACCCAATTACACTCATTTTACATACTTCTCAGACAAATGACATGAAGAATCAAGAGAGAAGAGAACCACACATGAAGAAATATGACTCCGAAATACAACATTAATACAATTCATCAAACACACTTCAAATATCTCAACTGGACACAGACTCAACAACACAAAGCATTCATACTACAGAACTATTTTACACACTATTTACACAATACAAAATTAAAAACACCAAAAATGAAAGTACATGATGAATCAAGAAAGAAGATTTCCAAACATGAAGAGAGAAGATTAACTTCCACAAACAACGACTCTAACAACACAAACAAACTTCCTAATACATTTCAGTACACTGACATAAAACATGCAACGGAGGATATGTGACGGTCACTGAGACCTACAAAGCCATTAGCTGCATCTTAAAATTGACACATATTAGGTGATGACACCTAACACAAATGGTTCTCTAAATGAACGAACTTGAATTTATCTCGAGTGTAATTGACATATGCAATTGCGTACTGTGATGAATACAGTACATAACTGAAAGAGATGAAAACATATTACCATAAAAACATGACTATTGTAGCACACTATATGCTAAGTACATGGATGGACTAAAGTATCGGACACCTCGGCATTGAAACGGATTACCATTTATGATGTATACAATTCTGGCATGTATTAGTTACAAATGAAAATGGGAAAAACCTAATAAACCTAATCATCTGAATTCCTATTATGTCAGTATACAAGTGTGACAGAAAACTCTCTATGTGTAAAAAAAACATTGTTACCATGTTTCCAGAAACAAATGTGCAAGCTGTTAATTATCGACAAAGTTCAATGACAGAATAAATCCAAGTCTAAATCTCCAGATAAATATAGAACTGTATGTACGATGTAAAAATGGCACAACCATCTATACCACATATCCTCCATACATACTCGTATATTTCTCTACAGGTAACTGTAATTCAACACCTTTTCAACACTCACACTCCACATATCAAACCATTTACACTAACACTACATGAAGAATGAAGAAAGAAGATTTTGTCTCATGGAGCTATATGTCTCTACAAAACACTATATAAGCTACACAACAAACCCACTCACACAAACAGATCAGAACACAACTTTACATCACTCTACATATGATACCATAAACCCAATT
Organism: Schistocerca nitens; assembly: GCF_023898315.1. Lineage (NCBI taxonomy): Eukaryota > Metazoa > Arthropoda > Insecta > Orthoptera > Acrididae > Schistocerca > Schistocerca nitens. The sequence continues at coordinate 400,440 of NW_026046061.1, forward strand.
ACACTCATTTTACATACTTCTCAGACAAATGACATGAAGAATCAAGAGAGAAGAGCACCACACATGAAGAAATATGTCTCCGAAATACAACATTAATACAATTCATCAAACACACTTCATTTATCTCAACTGGACACAGACTCAACAACACAAAGCATTCATACTACAGAACTATTTTACACACAATTTACACAATACAAAATTAAAAACACCAAAAATGAAATTACATGATGAATCAAGAAAGAAGATTTCCAAACATGAAGAGAGAAGATTAACTTCCACAAACAACGACTCTAACAACACAAACAAACATCCTAATACATTTCAGTACACTGACATAAAACATGCAATGGAGGATATGTGACGGTCACTGAGACCTACAAAGCCATTAGCTGCATCTTAAAATTGATACATATTAGGTGATGACACCTAACACAAATGGTTCTCTAAATGAACGAACTTGAATTTATCTCGAGTGTAATTGACATATGCAATTGCGTACTGTGATGAATACAGTAAATAACTGAAAGAGATGAAAACATATTACCATAAAAACATGACTATTGTAGCACACTATATGCTAAGTACATGGATGGACTAAAGTATCGGACACCTCGGCATTGAAACGGATTACCATTTATGATGTATACAATTCTGGCATGTATTAGCTACAAATGAAAATGGGAAAAACCTAATAAACCTAAACATCTGAATTCCTATTATGTCAGTATACAAGTGTGACAGAAAACTCTCTATGTGTAAAAAAACATTGTTACCAAGTTTCCAGAAACAAATGTGCAAGCTGTTAACTATCGACAAAGTTCAATGACAGAATAAATCCAAGTCTAAATCTCCAGATACATATAGAACACTATGTACGATGTAAAAATGGCACAACCATCTATACCACATATCCTCCATACATACACGTATATTTCTCTACAGGTAACTGTAATATAACACATTTTCAACACTCACAATCCACATATCAAATATTTTACACTAACAGTACATGAAGAATGAAGAAAGAAGATTTTGTCTCATGAAGAAAAATGTCTCTACAAAACACTATATATGCTACACAGCAAACCCACTCACACAAACATATCAGAACACAATATTACATCACTCTACATATGATACTATAAACCCAATTACACTCATTTTACATACTTCTCAGACAAATGACATGAAGAATCAAGAGAGAAGAGAACCACACATGAAGAAATATGTCTCCGAAATGCAACATTAATACAATTCATCAAACACACATCAATTATCTCAACTGGACACAGGCACAGGAAAACAAAGCATTCATACTACAGAACTATTTTACACAATATTTACACAATACAAAATTAAAAACACCAGAAATGAAATTACATGAAGAATCAAGAAAGAAGATTTCCAAACATGAAGAGAGAGGATTAACTTCCTCAAACGACTCTAAACAACACAAACAAACTTCCTAATACATTTCAGTACACTGACAAAAAACATGCAATGGAGGATATGTGACGGTCACTGAGACCTACAAAGCCATTAGCTGCGTCTTAAAATTGATACATATTAGGTGATGACACCTAACACATATGGTTCTCTAAATGAACAAAATTGAATTTATCTCGAGAGTAATTGACATATGCAATTGCGTACTGTGATGAATACAGTAAATAACTGAAAGAGATGAAAAGATATTACCAAATAAACATTACTATTGTAGCACACTATATGCTAAGTACATGGATGGACTAAAGTATCGGACACCTCGGCATTGAAACGGATTACCATTTATGATGTATACAATTCTGGCATGTATTAGTTACAAATGAAAATGGGAAAAACCTAATAAACCTAAACATCTGAATTCCTATTATGTCAGTATACAAGTGTGACAGAAAACTCTCTATGTGTAAAAAAACATTGCTACCATGTTTCCAGAAACAAATGTGCAAGCTGTTAATTATCGACAAAGTTCAATGACAGAATAAATCCAAGTCTAAATCTCCAGATACATATAGAACTCTATGTACGATGTAAAAATGGCACAACCATCTATACCGCATATCCTCCATACATACTCGTATATTTCTCTACAGGTAACTGTAATTCAACACCTTTTCAACACTCACACTCCACATATCAAACCATTTACACTAACACTACATGAAGAATGAAGAAAGAAGATTTTGTCTCATGGAGCTATATGTCTCTACAAAACACTATATAAGCTACACAACAAACTCACTCACACAAACAGATCAGAACACAACTTTACATCACTCTACATATGATACCATAAACCCAATTACACTCATTTTACATACTTCTCAGACAAATGACATGAAGAATCAAGAGAGAAGAGAACCACACATGAAGAAATATGTCTCCGAAATACAACATAAATACAATTCGTCAAACACACTTCAATTATCTCAACTGGACACAGGCACAGCAACACAAAGCATTCATACTACAGAACTATTTTACACACTATTTACACAATACAAAATTAAAAACACCAAAAATGAAATTACATGATGAATCAAGAAAGAAGATTTCCAAACATGAAGAGAGATTAACTTCCACAAACAACGACTCTAACAACACAAACAAACTTCCTAATACATTTCAGTACACTGACATAAAACGTGCAATGGAGGATATGTGACGGTCACTGAGACCTACAAAGCCATTAGCTGCATCTTAAAATTGATACATATTAGGTGATGACACCTAACACATATGGTTCTCTGAATGAACAAAATTTAATTTATCTCGAGTGTAATTGGCATATGCAATTGCGTACTGTGATGAATACAGTAAATAACTGAAAGAGATGAAATGATATTACCAAAAAAACATGACTAATGTAGCGCACTATATGCTAAGTACATGGATGGATTAAAATATCGGGCACCTCGGCATTGAAACGGCTTACCACTTATGATGTATACTATTCTGGCAAGTATTAGTTACAAATGAAAATGGGAAAAACCTAATAAACCTAAACATCTGAATTCCTCTTATGTCAGTATACAAGTGTGACAGAAAACTCTCTATGTGTAAAAAACATTGTTACCAAGTTTCCAGAAACAAATGTGCAAGCTGTTAACTATCGACAAAGTTCAATGACAGAATAAATCCAAGTCTAAATCTCCAGATACATATAGAACTCTATGTACGATGTAAAAATGGCACAACCATCTATACCACATATCCTCCATACATACACGTATATTTCTCTACAGGTAAGTGTAATGCAACACGTTTTCAACACTTACACTCTACATATCAAACCATTTACATAAACACTAAATGAAGAATGAAGAAAGATTTTGTCTCATGGAGAAAAATGTCTCTACAAAACACTATACATGCTATACAACAGACCCACTCACACAAATATATCAGAACAGAATATTGCATCACTCTACATATGATACTATAAACCCAATTACACTCATAAGTATTTTACACACTATTTACACAACACAAAATTAAAAACACCAAAAATGAAATTACATGATGAATCAAGAAAGAAGATTTCCAAACATGAAGAGAGAAGATTAACTTCCTCAAACGACTCTAAACAACACAAACAAACTTCCTAATACATTTCAGTACACTGATATAGAACATGCAATGGAGGATATGTGACGGTCACTGAGACCTACAAAGCCATTAGCTGCATCTTAAAATTGATACATATTAGGTGATGACACCTAAGACAAATGGTTCTCTAAATGAACGAACTTGAATTTATCTCGAGAGTAATTGACATATGCAATTGCATACTGTGATGAATACAGTAAATAACTGAAAGAGATGAAAACATATTACCATAAAAACATGACTATTGTAGCACACTATATGCTAAGTACATGGATGGACTAAAGTATCGGACACCTCGGCATTGAAACGGATTACCATTTATGATGTATACAATTCTGGCATGTATTAGTTACAAATGAAAATGGGAAAAACCTCATAAACCTAATCATCTGAATTCCTATTATGTCAGTATACAAGTGTGACAGAAAACTCTCTATGTGTAAAAAAAACATTGTTACCATGTTTCCAGAAACAAATGTGCAAGCTGTTAATTATCGACGAAGTTCAATGACAGAATAAATCCAAGTCTAAATCTCCAGATAAATATAGAACTCTATGTACGATGTAAAAATGGCACAACCATCTATACCACATATCCTCCATACATACTCGTATATTTCTCTACAGGTAACTGTAATTCAACACCTTTTCAACACTCACACTCCACATATCAAACCATTTACACTAACACTACATGAAGAATGAAGAAAGAAGATTTTGTCTCATGGAGCTATATGTCTCTACAAAACACTATATAAGCTACACAACAAACCCACTCACACAAACAGATCAGAACACAACTTTACATCACTCTACATATGATACCATAAACCCAATTACACTCATTTTACATACTTCTCAGACAAATGACATGAAGAATCAAGAGAGAAGAGCACCACACATGAAGAAATATGTCTCCAAAATACAACATTAATACAATTCATCAAACACACTTCAATTATCTCAACTGGACACAGGCACAGCAACACAAAGCATTCATACTACAGAACTATTTTACACACTTTTTTCACAATACAAAATTAAAAACACCAAAAATGAAATTACATGATAAATCAAGAAAGAAGATTTCCAAACATGAAGAGAGAAGATTAACTTCCTCAAACGACTCTAAACAACACAAACAAACTTCCTAATACATTTCAGTACACTGATATAGAACATGCAATGGAGGATATGTGACGGTCACTGAGACCTACAAAGCCATTAGCTGCATCTTAAAATTGATACATATTAGGTGATGACACCTAAGACAAATGGTTCTCTAAATGAACGAACTTGAATTTATCTCGAGAGTAATTGACATATGCAATTGCATACTGTGATGAATACAGTAAATAACTGAAAGAGATGAAAACATATTACCATAAAAACATGACTATTGTAGCACACTATATGCTAAGTACATGGATGGACTAAAGTATCGGACACCTCGGCATTGAAACGGATTACCATTTATGATGTATACAATTCTGGCATGTATTAGTTACAAATGAAAATGGGAAAAACCTCATAAACCTAATCATCTGAATTCCTATTATGTCAGTATACAAGTGTGACAGAAAACTCTCTATGTGTAAAAAAAACATTGTTACCATGTTTCCAGAAACAAATGTGCAAGCTGTTAATTATCGACAAAGTTCAATGACAGAATAAATCCAAGTCTAAATCTCCAGATAAATATAGAACTCTATGTACGATGTAAAAATGGCACAACCATCTATACCACATATCCTCCATACATACTCGTATATTTCTCTACAGGTAACTGTAATTCAACACCTTTTCAACACTCACACTCCACATATCAAACCATTTACACTAACACTACATGAAGAATGAAGAAAGAAGATTTTGTCTCATGGAGCTATATGTCTCTACAAAACACTATATAAGCTACACAACAAACCCACTCACACAAACAGATCAGAACACAACTTTACATCACTCTACATATGATACCATAAATCCAATTACACTCATTTTACATACTTCTCAGACAAATAACATGAAGAATCAAGAGAGAAGAGCACCACACATGAAGAAATATGTCTCCGAAATACAACATTAATACAATTCATCAAACACACTTCAATTATCTCAACTGGACACAGGCACAGCAACACAAAGCATTCATACTACAGAACTATTTTGCACACTATTTACACAATACAAAATTAAAAACACCAAAAATGAAATTACATGATGAATCAAGAAAGAAGATTTCCAAACATGAAGAGAGAAGATTAACTTCCACAAACAACGACTCTAACAACACAAACAAACTTCCTAATACATTTCAGTACACTGACATAAAACATGCAATGGAGGATATGTGACGGTCACTGAGACCTACAAAGCCATTAGCTGCATCTTAAAATTGATACATATTAGGTGATGACACCTAACACAAATGGTTCTCTAAATGAACGAACTTGAATTTATCTCGAGTGTAATTGACATATGCAATTGCGTACTGTGATGAATACAGTAAATAACTGAAAGAGATGAAAACATATTACCATAAAAACATGACTATTGTAGCACACTATATGCTAAGTACATGGATGGACTAAAGTATCGGACACCTCGGCATTGAAACGGATTACCATTTATGATGTATACAATTCTGGCATGTATTAGCTACAAATGAAAATGGGAAAAACCTAATAAACCTAAACATCTGAATTCCTATTATGTCAGTATACAAGTGTGTCAGAAAACTCTCTATGTGTAAAAAAACATTGTTACCAAGTTTCCAGAAACAAATGTGCAAGCTGTTAACTATCGACAAAGTTCAATGACAGAATAAATCCAAGTCTAAATCTCCAGATACATATAGAACTCTATGTACGATGTAAAAATGGCACAACCATCTATACCACATATCCTCCATACATACACGTATATTTCTCTACAGGTAAGTGTAATGCAACACGTTTTCAACACTTACTCTCTACATATCAAACCATTTACATAAACACTAAATGAAGAATGAAGAAAGATTTTGTCTCATGGAGAAAAATGTCTCTACAAAACACTATACATGCTATACAACAGACCCACTCACACAAATATATCAGAACAGAATATTGCATCACTCTACATATGATACTATAAACCCAATCACACTCATTTTACATACTTCTCAGACAAATGACATGAAGAATCAAGAGAGAAGAGAACCACACATGAAGAAATATGACTCCGAAATACAACATTAATACAATTCATCAAACACACTTCACATATCTCAACTGGACACAGACTCAACAACACAAAGCATTCATACTACAGAACTATTTTACACACTATTTACACAATACAAAATTAAAAACACCAAAAATGAAAGTACATGATGAATCAAGAAACAAGATTTCCAAACATGAAAAGAGAAGATTAACTTCCACAAACAACGACTCTAACAACACAAACAAACTTCCTAATACATTTCAGTACACTGACATAAAACATGCAACGGAGGATATGTGACGGTCACTGAGACCTACAAAGCCATTAGCTGCATCTTAAAATTGACACATATTAGGTGATGACACCTAACACAAATGGTTCTCTAAATCAACGAATTTGAATTTATCTTGAGTGTAATTGACATATGCAATTGCGTACTGTGATGAATACAGTAAATAACTGAAAGAGATGAAAACATATTACCATAAAAACATGACTATTGTAGCACACTATATGCTAAGTACATGGATGGACTAAAGTATCGGACACCTCGGCATTGAAACGGATTACCATTTATGATGTATACAATTCTGGCATGTATTAGTTACAAATGAAAATGGGAAAAACCTAATAAACCTAATCATCTGAATTCCTATTATGTCAGTATACAAGTGTGACAGAAAACTCTCTATGTGTAAAAAAAACATTGTTACCATGTTTCCAGAAACAAATGTGCAAGCTGTTAATTATCGACAAAGTTCAATGACAGAATAAATCCAAGTCTAAATCTCCAGATAAATATAGAACTCTATGTACGATGTAAAAATGGCACAACCATCTATACCACATATCCTCCATACATACACGTATATTTCTCTACAAATAAGTGTAATGCAACACGTTTTCAACACTTACACTCTACATATCAAACCATTTACATAAACACTAAATGAAGAATGAAGAAAGATTTTGTCTCATGGAGAAAAATGTCTCTACAAAACACTATACATGCTATACAACAGACCCACTCACACAAATATATCAGAACAGAATATTGCATCACTCTACATATGATACTATAAACCCAATTACACTCATTTTACATACTTCTCAGACAAATGACATGAAGAATCAAGAGAGAAGAGAACCACACATGAAGAAATATGACTCCGAAATACAACATTAATACAATTCATCAAACACACTTCAAATATCTCAACTGGACACAGACTCAACAACACAAAGCATTCATACTACAGAACTATTTTACACACTATTTACACAATACAAAATTAAAAACACCAAAAATGAAAGTACATGATGAATCAAGAAAGAAGATTTCCAAACATGAAGAGAGAAGATTAACTTCCACAAACAACGACTCTAACAACACAAACAAACTTCCTAATACATTTCAGTACACTGACATAAAACATGCAACGGAGGATATGTGACGGTCACTGAGACCTACAAAGCCATTAGCTGCATCTTAAAATTGACACATATTAGGTGATGACACCTAACACAAATGGTTCTCTAAATGAACGAACTTGAATTTATCTCGAGTGTAATTGACATATGCAATTGCGTACTGTGATGAATACAGTAAATAACTGAAAGAGATGAAAACATATTACCATAAAAACATGACTATTGTAGCACACTATATGCTAAGTACATGGATGGACTAAAGTATCGGACACCTCGGCATTGAAACGGATTACCATTTATGATGTATACAATTCTGGCATGTATTAGTTACAAATGAAAATGGGAAAAACCTAATAAACCTAATCATCTGAATTCCTATTATGTCAGTATACAAGTGTGACAGAAAACTCTCTATGTGTAAAAAAAACATTGTTACCATGTTTCCAGAAACAAATGTGCAAGCTGTTAATTATCGACAAAGTTCAATGACAGAATAAATCCAAGTCTAAATCTCCAGATAAATATAGAACTCTATGTACGATGTAAAAATGGCACAACCATCTATACCACATATCCTCCATACATACTCGTATATTTCTCTACAGGTAACTGTAATTCAACACCTTTTCAACACTCACACTCCACATATCAAACCATTTACACTAACACTACATGAAGAATGAAGAAAGAAGATTTTGTCTCATGGAGCTATATGTCTCTACAAAACACTATATAAGCTACACAACAAACCCACTCACACAAACAGATCAGAACACAACTTTACATCACTCTACATATGATACCATAAACCCAATTACACTCATTTTAAATACTTCTCAGACAAATGACATGAAGAATCAAGAGAGAAGAGCACCACACATGAAGAAATATGTCTCCGAAATACAACATTAATACAATTCATCAAACACACTTCATTTATCTCAACTGGACACAGGCACAGCAACACAAAGCATTCATACTACAGAACTATTTTACACACAATTTACACAATACAAAATTAAAAACACCAAAAATGAAATTACATGATGAATCAAGAAAGAAGATTTCCAAACATGAAGAGAGAAGATTAACTTCCACAAACAACGACTCTAACAACACAAACAAACATCCTAATACATTTCAGTACACTGACATAAAACATGCAATGGAGGATATGTGACGGTCACTGAGACCTACAAAGCCATTAGCTGCATCTTAAAATTGATACATATTAGGTGATGACACCTAACACAAATGGTTCTCTAAATGAACGAACTTGAATTTATCTCGAGTGTAATTGACATATGCAATTGCGTACTGTGATGAATACAGTAAATAACTGAAAGAGATGAAAACATATTACCATAAAAACATGACTATTGTAGCACACTATATGCTAAGTACATGGATGGACTAAAGTATCGGACACCTCGGCATTGAAACGGATTACCATTTATGATGTATACAATTCTGGCATGTATTAGCTACAAATGAAAATGGGAAAAACCTAATAAACCTAAACATCTGAATTCCTATTATGTCAGTATACAAGTGTGACAGAAAACTGTCTATGTGTAAAAAAACATTGTTACCAAGTTTCCAGAAACAAATGTGCAAGCTGTTAACTATCGACAAAGTTCAATGACAGAATAAATCCAAGTCTAAATCTCCAGATACATATAGAACTCTATGTACGATGTAAAAATGGCACAACCATCTATACCACATATCCTCCATACATACACGTATATTTCTCTACAGGTAAGTGTAATGCAACACGTTTTCAACACTTACACTCTACATATCAAACCATTTACATAAACACTAAATGAAGAATGAAGAAAGAAGATTTTGTCTCATGGAGCTATATGTCTCTACAAAACACTATATAAGCTACACAAAAAACCCACTCACACAAACAGATCAGAACACAACTTTACATCACTCTACATGTGATACCATAAACACAATTACACTCATTTTACATACTTCTCAGACAAATGACATGAAGAATAAAGAGAGAAGAGAACCACACATGAAGAAATATGTCCCCGAAATACAGCATTAATACAATTCATCAAACACACTTCAATTATCTCAACTGGACACAGGCACAGCAACACAAAGCATTCATACTACAGAACTATTTTACACACTATTTACACAATACAAAATTAAAAACACCAAAAATGAAATTACATGATGAATCAAGAAAGAAGATTTCCAAACATGAAGAGAGAAGATTAACTTCCACAAACAACGACTCTAACAACACAAACAAACTTCCTAATACATTTCAGTACACTGACATAAAACATGCAATGGAGGATATGTGACGGTCACTGAGACCTACAAAGCCATTAGCTGCATCTTAAAATTGATACATATTAGGTGATGACACCTAACACAAATGGTTCTCTAAATGAACGAACTTGAATTTATCTCGAGTGTAATTGACATATGCAATTGCGTACTGTGATGAATACAGTAAATAACTGAAAGAGATGAAAACATATTACCATAAAAACATGACTATTGTAGCACACTATATGCTAAGTACATGGATGGACTAAAGTATCGGACACCTCGGCATTGAAACGGATTACCATTTATGATGTATACAATTCTGGCATGTATTAGTTACAAATGAAAATGGGAAAAACCTAATAAACCTAAACATCTGAATTCCTATTATGTCAGTATACAAGTGTGACAGAAAACTCTCTATGTGTAAAAAAAACATTGTTACCATGTTTCCAGAAACAAATGTGCAAGCTGTTTAATTATCGACAAAGTTCAATGACAGAATAAATCCAAGTCTAAATCTCCAGATAAATATAGAACTCTATGTACGATGTAAAAATGGCACAACCATCTATAACACATATCCTCCATACATACATGTATATTTCTCTACAGGTAACTGTAATGCAACACGTTTTCAACACTTACACTCTACATATCAAACCATTTACATAAACACTAAATGAAGAATGAAGAAAGAAGATTTTGTCTCATGGAGCTATATGTCTCTACAAAACACGATATAAGCTACACAAATAACCCACTCACACAAACAGATCAGAACACAACTTTACATCACTCTACATATGATACCATAAACCCAATTACACTCATTTTACATAGTTCTCAGACAAATGACATGAAGAATCAAGAGAGAAGAGCACCACACATGAAGAAATATGTCTCCGAAATACAACATTAATACAATTCATCAAACACACTTCAATTATCTCAACTGGACACAGGCACAGCAACACAAAGCATTCATACTACAGAACTATTTTACACACTATTTACACAATACAAAATTAAAAACACCAAAAATGAAATTACATGATGAATCAAGAAAGAAGATTTCCAAACATGAAGAGAGAAGATTAACTTCCACAAACAACGACTCTAACAACACAAACAAACTTCCTAATACATTTCAGTACACTGACATAAAACATGCAACGGAGGATATGTGACGGTCACTGAGACCTACAAAGCCATTAGCTGCATCTTAAAATTGATACATATTAGGTGATGACACCTAACACAAATGGTTCTCTAAATGAACGAACTTGAATTTATCTCGAGTGTAATTGACATATGCAATTGCGTACTGTGATGAATACAGTAAATAACTGAAAGAGATGAAAACATATTACCATAGAAACATGACTATTGTAGCACACTATATGCTAAGTACATGGATGGACTAAAGTATCGGACACCTCGGCATTGAAACGGATTACCATTTATGATGTATACAATTCTGGCATGTATTAGCTACAAATGAAAATGGGAAAAACCTAATAAACCTAAACATCTGAATTCCTATTATGTCAGTATACAAGTTTGACAGAAAACTCTCTATGTGTAAAAAACCATTGTTACCATGTTTCCAGAAACAAATGTGCAAGCTGTTAATTATCGACAAAGTTCAATGACAGAATAAATCCAAGTCTAAATCTCCAGATAAATATAGAACTCTATGTACGATGTAAAAATGGCACAACCATCTATACCACATATCCTCCATACATACTCGTATATTTCTCTACAGGTAACTGTAATTCAACACCTTTTCAACACTCACACTCCACATATCAAACCATTTACACTAACACTACATGAAGAATGAAGAAAGAAGATTTTGTCTCATGGAGCTATATGTCTCTACAAAACACTATATAAGCTACACAACAAACCCACTCACACAAACAGATCAGAACACAACTTTACATCACTCTACATATGATACCATAAACCCAATTACACTCATTTTACATACTTCTCAGACAAATGACATGAAGAATCAAGAGAGAAGAGCACCACACATGAAGAAATATGTCTCCGAAATACAACATTAATACAATTCATCAAACACACTTCAATTATCTCAACTGGACACAGGCACAGCAACACAAAGCATTCATACTACAGAACTATTTTACACACTATTTACACAATACAAAATTAAAAACACCAAAAATGAAATTACATGATGAATCAAGAAAGAAGATTTCCAAACATGAAGAGAGAAGATTAACTTCCACAAACAACGACTCTAACAACACAAACAAACTTCCTAATACATTTCAGTTCACTGACATAAAACATGCAATGGAGGATATGTGACGGTCACTGAGACCTACAAAGCCATTAGCTGCATCTTAAAATTGATACATATTAGGTGATGACACCTAACACAATTGGTTCTCTAAATGAACGAACTTGAATTTATCTCGAGTGTAATTGACATATGCAATTGCGTACTGTGATGAATACAGTAAATAACTGAAAGAGATGAAAACATATTACCATAAAAACATGACTATTGTAGCACACTATATGCTAAGTACATGGATGGACTAAAGTATCGGACACCTCGGCATTGAAACAGATTACCATTTATGATGTATACAATTCTGGCATGTATTAGCTACAAATGAAAATGGGAAAAACCTAATAAACCTAAACATCTGAATTCCTATTATGTCAGTATACAAGTGTGACAGAAAACTCTCTATGTGTAAAAAAAAATTGTTACCAAGTTTCCAGAAACAAATGTGCAAGCTGTTAACTATCGACAAAGTTCAATGACAGAATAAATCCAAGTCTAAATCTCCAGATACATATAGAACTCTATGTACGATGTAAAAATGGCACAACCATCTATACCACATATCCTCCATACATACACGTATATTTCTCTACAGGTAAGTGTAATGCAACACGTTTTCAACACTTACACTCTACATATCAAACCATTTACATAAACACTAAATGAAGAATGAAGAAAGAAGATTTTGTCTCATGGAGCTATATGTCTCTACAAAACACGATATAAGCTACACAAAAAACCCACTCACACAAACAGATCAGAACACAACTTTACATCACTCTACATGTGATACCATAAACACAATTACACTCATTTTACATACTTCTCAGACAAATGACATGAAGAATAAAGAGAGAAGAGAACCACACATGAAGAAATATGTCTCCGAAATACAGCATTAATACAATTCATCAAACACACTTCAATTATCTCAACTGGACACAGGCACAGCAACACAAAGCATTCATACTACAGAACTATTTTACACACTATTTACACAATACAAAATTAAAAACACCAAAAATGAAATTACATGATGAATCAAGAAAGAAGATTTCCAAACATGAAGAGAGAAGATTAACTTCCACAAACAACGACTCTAACAACACAAACAAACTTCCTAATACATTTCAGTACACTGACATAAAACATGCAATGGAGGATATGTGACAGTCCTGAGACCTACAAAGCCATTAGCTGCATCTTAAAATTGATACATATTAGGTGATGACACCTAACACAAATGGTTCTCTAAATGAACGAACTTGAATTTATCTCGAGAGTAATTGACATATGCAATTGCATACTGTGATGAATACAGTAAATAACTGAAAGAGATGAAAACATATTACCATAAAAACATGACTATTGTAGCACACTATATGCTAAGTACATGGATGAACTAAAGTATCGGACACCTCGGCATTGAAACGGATTACCATTTATGATGTATACAATTCTGGCATGTATTAGTTACAAATGAAAATGGGAAAAACCTAATAAACCTAATCATCTGAATTCCTATTATGTCAGTATACAAGTGTGACAGAAAACTCTCTATGTGTAAAAAAAACATTGTTACCATGTTTCCAGAAACAAATGTGCAAGCTGTTTAATTATCGACAAAGTTCAATGACAGAATAAATCCAAGTCTAAATCTCCAGATAAATATAGAACTCTATGTACGATGTAAAAATGGCACAACCATCTATACCACATATCCTCCATACATACATGTATATTTCTCTACAGGTAACTGTAATGCAACACGTTTTCAACACTTACACTCTACATATCAAACCATTTACATAAACACTAAATGAAGAATGAAGAAAGAAGATTTTGTCTCATGGAGCTATATGTCTCTACAAAACACTATATAAGCTACACAAAAAACCCACTCACACAAACAGATCAGAACACAACTTTACATCACTCTACATATGATACCATAAACCCAATTACACTCATTTTACATACTTCTCAGACAAATGACATGAAGAATCAAGAGAGAAGAGCACCACACATGAAGAAATATGTCTCCGAAATACAACATTAATACAATTCATCAAACACACTTCAATTATCTCAACTGGACACAGGCACAGCAACACAAAGCATTCATACTACAGAACTATTTTACACACTATTTACACAATACAAAATTAAAAACACCAAAATGAAATTACATGATGAATCAAGAAAGAAGATTTCCAAACATGAAGAGAGAAGATTAACTTCCACAAACAACGACTCTAACAACACAAACAAACTTCCTAATACATTTCAGTACACTGACATAAAACATGCAACGGAGGATATGTGACGGTCACTGAGACCTACAAAGCCATTAGCTGCATCTTAAAATTGATACATATCAGGTGATGACACCTAACACAAATGGTTCTCTAAATCAACGAATTTGAATTTATCTCGAGTGTAATTGACATATGCAATTGCGTACTGTGATGAATACAGTAAATAACTGAAAGAGATGAAAACATATTACCATAGAA
The DNA here is from genome assembly GCF_023898315.1 of Schistocerca nitens. Taxonomy (NCBI): domain Eukaryota; kingdom Metazoa; phylum Arthropoda; class Insecta; order Orthoptera; family Acrididae; genus Schistocerca; species Schistocerca nitens. The sequence goes on from NW_026046061.1 coordinate 415,848, forward strand.
ACATGACTATTGTAGCACACTATATGCTAAGTACATGGATGGACTAAAGTATCGGACACCTCGGCATTGAAACGGATTACCATTTATGATGTATACAATTCTGGCATGTATTAGTTACAAATGAAATGGGAAAAACCTAATAACCCTAAACATCTGAATTCCTATTATGTCAGTATACAAGTTTGACAGAAAACTCTCTATGTGTAAAAAACCATTGTTACCATGTTTCCAGAAACAAATGTGCAAGCTGTTAATTATCGACAAAGTTCAATGACAGAATAAATCCAAGTCTAAATCTCCAGATACATATAGAACTCTATGTACGATGTAAAAATGGCACAACCATCTATACCACATATCCTCCATACATACTCGTATATTTCTCTACAGATAACTGTAATACAACACCTTTTCAACACTCACACTCCACATATCAAACCATTTACACTAACACTACATGAAGAATGAAGAAAGAAGATTTTGTCTCATGGAGATATATGTCTCTACAAAACACTATATAAGCTACACAACAAACCCACTCACACAAACAGATCAGAACACAACTTTACATCACTCTACATATGATACCATAAACACAATTACACTCATTTTAAATACTTCTCAGACAAATGACATGAAGAATAAAGAGAGAAGAGCACCACACATGAAGAAATATGTCTCCGAAATACAGCATTAATACAATTCATCAAACACACTTCAATTATCTCAACTGGACACAGGCACAGCAACACAAAGCATTCATACTACAGAACTATTTTACACACTATTTACACAATACAAAATTAAAAACACCAAAAATGAAATTACATGATGAATCAAGAAAGAAGATTTCCAAACATGAAGAGAGAAGATTAACTTCCACAAACAACGACTCTAACAACACAAACAAACTTCCTAATACATTTCAGTACACTGACATAAAACATGCAATGGAGGATATGTGACGGTCACTGAGACCTACAAAGCCATTAGCTGCATCTTAAAATTGATACATATTAGGTGATGACACCTAACACAAATGGTTCTCTAAATGAACGAACTTGAATTTATCTCGAGTGTAATTGACATATGCAATTGCGTACTGTGATGAATACAGTAAATAACTGAAAGAGATGAAAACATATTACCATAAAAACATGACTATTGTAGCACACTATATGCTAAGTACATGGATGGACTAAAGTATCGGACACCTCGGCATTGAAACGGATTACCATTTATGATGTATACAATTCTGGCATGTATTAGTTACAAATGAAAATGGGAAAAACCAAATAAACCTAATCATCTGAATTCCTATTATGTCAGTATACAAGTGTGACAGAAAACTCCCTATGTGTAAAAAAAACATTGTTACCATGTTTCCAGAAACAAATGTGCAAGCTGTTAATTATCGACAAAGTTCAATGACAGAATAAATCCAAGTCTAAATCTCCAGATAAATATAGAACTCTATGTACGATGTAAAAATGGCACAACCATCTATACCACATATCCTCCATACATACTCGTATATTTCTCTACAGGTAACTGTAATTCAACACCTTTTCAACACTCACACTCCACATATCAAACCATTTACACTAACACTACATGAAGAATGAAGAAAGAAGATTTTGTCTCATGGAGCTATATGTCTCTACAAAACACTATATAAGCTACACAACAAACCCACTCACACAAACAGATCAGAACACAACTTTACATCACTCTACATATGATACCTTAAACCCAATTACACTCATTTTACATACTTCTCAGACAAATGACATGAAGAATCAAGAGAGAAGAGCACCACACATGAAGAAATATGTCTCCGAAATACAACATTAATACAATTCATCAAACACACTTCAATTATCTCAACTGGACACAGGCACAGCAACACAAAGCATTCATACTACAGAACTATTTTACACACTATTTACACAATACAAAATTAAAAACACCAAAAATGAAATTACATGATGAATCAAGAAAGAAGATTTCCAAACATGAAGAGAGAAGATTAACTTCCACAAACAACGACTCTAACAACACAAACAAACTTCCTAATACATTTCAGTACACTGACATAAAACATGCAATGGAGGATATGTGACGGTCACTGAGACCTACAAAGCCATTAGCTGCATCTTAAAATTGATACATATTAGGTGATGACACCTAACACAAATGGTTCTCTAAATGAACGAACTAGAATTTATCTCGAGTGTAATTGACATATGCAATTGCGTACTGTGATGAATACAGTAAATAACTGAAAGAGATGAAAACATATTACCATAAAAACATGACTATTGTAGCACACTATATGCTAAGTACATGGATGGACTAAAGTATCGGACACCTCGGCATTGAAACGGATTACCATTTATGATGTATACAATTCTGGCATGTATTAGTTACAAATGAAAATGGGAAAAACCAAATAAACCTAATCATCTGAATTCCTATTATGTCAGTATACAAGTGTGACAGAAAACTCTCTATGTGTAAAAAAAACATTGTTACCATGTTTCCAGAAACAAATGTGCAAGCTGTTAATTATCGACAAAGTTCAATGACAGAATAAATCCAAGTCTAAATCTCCAGATAAATATAGAACTCTATGTACGATGTAAAAATGGCACAACCATCTATACCACATATCCTCCATACATACTCGTATATTTCTCTACAGGTAACTGTAATTCAACACCTTTTCAACACTCACACTCCACATATCAAACCATTTACACTAACACTACATGAAGAATGAAGAAAGAAGATTTTGTCTCATGGAGCTATATGTCTCTACAAAACACTATATAAGCTACACAACAAACCCACTCACACAAACAGATCAGAACACAACTTTACATCACTCTACATATGATACCATAAACCCAATTACACTCATTTTACATACTTCTCAGACAAATGACATGAAGAATCAAGAGAGAAGAGCACCACACATGAAGAAATATGTCTCCGAAATACAACATTAATACAATTCATCAAACACACTTCAATTATCTCAACTGGACACAGGCACAGCAACACAAAGCATTCATACTACAGAACTATTTTACACACAATTTACACAATACAAAATTAAAAACACCAAAAATGAAATTACATGATGAATCAAGAAAGAAAATTTCCAAACATGAAGAGAGAAGATTAACTTCCACAAACAACGACTCTAACAACACAAACAAACTTCCTAATACATTTCAGTACACTGACATAAAACATGCAATGGAGGATATGTGACGGTCACTGAGACCTACAAAGCCATTAGCTGCATCTTAAAATTGATACATATTAGGTGATGACACCTAACACAAATGGTTCTCTAAATGAACGAACTTGAATTTATCTCGAGTGTAATTGACATATGCAATTGCGTACTGTGATGAATACAGTAAATAACTGAAAGAGATGAAAACATATTACCATAAAAACATGACTATTGTAGCACACTATATGCTAAGTACATGGATGGACTAAAGTATCGGACACCTCGGCATTGAAACGGATTACCATTTATGATGTATACAATTCTGGCATGTATTAGCTACAAATGAAAATGGGAAAAACCTAATAAACCTAAACATCTGAATTCCTATTATGTCAGTATACAAGTGTGACAGAAAACTCTCTATGTGTAAAAAAACATTGTTACCAAGTTTCCAGAAACAAATGTGCAAGCTGTTAACTATCGACAAAGTTCAATGACAGAATAAATCCAAGTCTAAATCTCCAGATACATATAGAACTCTATGTACGATGTAAAAATGGCACAACCATCTATACCACATATCCTCCATACATACATGTATATTTCTCTACAGGTAACTGTAATGCAACACGTTTTCAACACTTACACTCTACATATCAAACCATTTACATAAACACTAAATGAAGAATGAAGAAAGAAGATTTTGTCTCATGGAGCTATATGTCTCTACAAAACACGATATAAGCTACACAAAAAACCCACTCACACAAACAGATCAGAACACAACTTTACATCACTCTACATATGATACCATAAACCCAATTACACTCATTTTACATACTTCTCAGACAAATGACATGAAGAATTAAGAGAGAAGAGCACCACACATGAAGAAATATGTCTCCGAAATACAACATTAATACAATTCATCAAACACACTTCAATTATCTCAACTGGACACAGGCACAGCAACACAAAGCATTCATACTACAGAACTATTTTACACACTATTTACACAATACAAAATTAAAAACACCAAAAATGAAATTACATGATGAATCAAGAAAGAAGATTTCCAAACATGAAGAGAGAAGATTAACTTCCACAAACAACGACTCTAACAACACAAACAAACTTCCTAATACATTTCAGTACACTGACATAAAACATGCAACGGAGGATATGTGACGGTCACTGAGACCTACAAAGCCATTAGCTGCATCTTAAAATTGATACATATTAGGTGATGACACCTAACACAAATGGTTCTCTAAATCAACGAATTTGAATTTATCTCGAGTGTAATTGACATATGCAATTGCGTACTGTGATGAATACAGTAAATAACTGAAAGAGATGAAAACATATTACCATAGAAACATGACTATTGTAACACACTATATGCTAAGTACATGAATGGACTAAAGTATCGGACACCTCGGCATTGAAACGGATTACCATTTATGATGTATACAATTCTGGCATGTATTAGTTACAAATGAAATGGGAAAAACCTAATAACCCTAAACATCTGATTTCCTATTATGTCAGTATACAAGTTTGACAGAAAACTCTCTATGTGTAAAAAACCATTGTTACCATGTTTCCAGAAACAAATGTGCAAGCTGTTAATTATCGACAAAGTTCAATGACAGAATAAATCCAAGTCTAAATCTCCAGATACATATAGAACTCTATGTACGATGTAAAAATGGCACAACCATCTATACCACATATCCTCCATACATACTCGTATATTTCTCTACAGATAACTGTAATACAACACCTTTTCAACACTCACACTCCACATATCAAACCATTTACACTAACACTACATGAAGAATGAAGAAAGAAGATTTTGTCTCATGGAGATATATGTCTCTACAAAACACTATATAAGCTACACAACAAACCCACTCACACAAACAGATCAGAACACAACTTTACATCACTCTACATATGATACCATAAACACAATTACACTCATTTTAAATACTTCTCAGACAAATGACATGAAGAATAAAGAGAGAAGAGCACCACACATGAAGAAATATGTCTCCGAAATACAGCATTAATACAATTCATCAAACACACTTCAATTATCTCAACTGGACACAGGCACAGCAACACAAAGCATTCATACTACAGAACTATTTTACACACTATTTACACAATACAAAATTAAAAACACCAAAAATGAAAGTACATGATGAATCAAGAAACAAGATTTCCAAACATGAAGAGAGAAGATTAACTTCCACAAACAACGACTCTAACAACACAAACAAACTTCCTAATACATTTCAGTACACTGACATAAAACATGCAATGGAGGATATGTGACGGTCACTGAGACCTACAAAGCCATTAGCTGCATCTTAAAATTGATACATATTAGGTGATGACACCTAACACAAATGGTTCTCTAAATGAACGAACTTGAATTTATCTCGAGTGTAATTGACATATGCAATTGCGTACTGTGATGAATACAGTAAATAACTGAAAGAGATGAAAACATATTACCATAAAAACATGACTATTGTAGCACACTATATGCTAAGTACATGGATGGACTAAAGTATCGGACACCTCGGCATTGAAACGGATTACCATTTATGATGTATACAATTCTGGCATGTATTAGTTACAAATGAAAATGGGAAAAACCTAATAAACCTAATCATCAGAATTCCTATTATGTCAGTATACAAGTGTGACAGAAAACTCTCTATGTGTAAAAAAAACATTGTTACCATGTTTCCAGAAACAAATGTGCAAGCTGTTAATTATCGACAAAGTTCAATGACAGAATAAATCCAAGTCTAAATCTCCAGATAAATATAGAACTCTATGTACGATGTAAAAATGGCACAACCATCTATACCACATATCCTCCATACATACTCGTATATTTCTCTACAGGTAACTGTAATTCAACACCTTTTCAACACTCACACTCCACATATCAAACCATTTACACTAACACTACATGAAGAATGAAGAAAGAAGATTTTGTCTCATGGAGCTATATGTCTCTACAAAACACTATATAAGCTACACAACAAACCCACTCACACAAACAGATCAGAACACAACTTTACATCACTCTACATATGATACCATAAACCCAATTACACTCATTTTACATACTTCTCAGACAAATGACATGAAGAATCAAGAGAGAAGAGCACCACACATGAAGAAATATGTCTCCGAAATACAACATTAATACAATTCATCAAACACACTTCAATTATCTCAACTGGACACAGGCACAGCAACACAAAGCATTCATACTACAGAACTATTTTACACACTATTTACACAATACAAAATTAAAAACACCAAAAATGAAATTACATGATGAATCAAGAAAGAAGATTTCCAAACATGAAGAGAGAAGATTAACTTCCACAAACAACGACTCTAACTACACAAACAAACTTCCTAATACATTTCAGTACACTGACATAAAACATGCAATGGAGGATATGTGACGGTCACTGAGACCTACAAAGCCATTAGCTGCATCTTAAAATTGATACATATTAGGTGATGACACCTAACACAAATGGTTCTCTAAATGAACGAACTTGAATTTATCTCGAGTGTAATTGACATATGCAATTGCGTACTGTGATGAATACAGTAAATAACCGAAAGAGATGAAAACATATTACCATAAAAACATGACTATTGTAGCACACTATATGCTAAGTACATGGATGGACTAAAGTATCGGACACCTCGGCATTGAAACGGATTACCATTTATGATGTATACAATTCTGGCATGTATTAGTTACAAATGAAAATGGGAAAAACCAAATAAACCTAATCATCTGAATTCCTATTATGTCAGTATACAAGTGTGACAGAAAACTCTCTATGTGTAAAAAAAACATTGTTACCATGTTTCCAGAAACAAATGTGCAAGCTGTTAATTATCGACAAAGTTCAATGACAGAATAAATCCAAGTCTAAATCTCCAGATAAATATAGAACTCTATGTACGATGTAAAAATGGCACAACCATCTATACCACATATCCTCCATACATACTCGTATATTTCTCTACAGATAACTGTAATACAACACCTTTTCAACACTCACACTCCACATATCAAACCATTTACACTAACACTACATGAAGAATGAAGAAAGAAGATTTTGTCTCATGGAGCTATATGTCTCTACAAAACACTATATAAGCTACACAACAAACCCACTCACACAAACAGATCAGAACACAACTTTACATCACTCTACATATGATACCATAAACCCAATTACACTCATTTTACATACTTCTCAGACAAATGACATGAAGAATCAAGAGAGAAGAGCACCACACATGAAGAAATATGTCTCCGAAATACAACATTAATACAATTCATCAAACACACTTCAATTATCTCAACTGGACACAGGCACAGCAACACAAAGCATTCATACTACAGAACTATTTTACACACTATTTACACAATACAAAATTAAAAACACCAAAAATGAAATTACATGATGAATCAAGAAAGAAAATTTCCAAACATGAAGAGAGAAGATTAACTTCCACAAACAACGACTCTAACAACACAAACAAACTTCCTAATACATTTCAGTACACTGACATAAAACATGCAATGGAGGATATGTGACGGTCACTGAGACCTACAAAGCCATTAGCTGCATCTTAAAATTGATACATATTAGGTGATGACACCTAACACAAATGGTTCTCTAAATGAACGAACTTGAATTTATCTCGAGTGTAATTGACATATGCAATTGCGTACTGTGATGAATACAGTAAATAACTGAAAGAGATGAAAACATATTACCATAAAAACATGACTATTGTAGCACACTATATGCTAAGTACATGGATGGACTAAAGTATCGGACACCTCGGCATTGAAACGGATTACCATTTATGATGTATACAATTCTGGCATGTATTAGTTACAAATGAAATGGGAAAAACCTAATAACCCTAAACATCTGAATTCCTATTATGTCAGTATACAAGTTTGACAGAAAACTCTCTATGTGTAAAAAACCATTGTTACCATGTTTCCAGAAACAAATGTGCAAGCTGTTAATTATCGACAAAGTTCAATGACAGAATAAATCCAAGTCTAAATCTCCAGATACATATAGAACTCTATGTACGATGTAAAAATGGCACAACCATCTATACCACATATCCTCCATACATACTCGTATATTTCTCTACAGATAACTGTAATACAACACCTTTTCAACACTCACACTCCACATATCAAACCATTTACACTAACACTACATGAAGAATGAAGAAAGAAGATTTTGTCTCATGGAGATATATGTCTCTACAAAACACTATATAAGCTACACAACAAACCCACTCACACAAACAGATCAGAACACAACTTTACATCACTCTACATATGATACCATAAACACAATTACACTCATTTTAAATACTTCTCAGACAAATGACATGAAGAATAAAGAGAGAAGAGCACCACACATGAAGAAATATGTCTCCGAAATACAGCATTAATACAATTCATCAAACACACTTCAATTATCTCAACTGGACACAGGCACAGCAACACAAAGCATTCATACTACAGAACTATTTTACACACTATTTACACAATACAAAATTAAAAACACCAAAAATGAAAGTACATGATGAATCAAGAAACAAGATTTCCAAACATGAAGAGAGAAGATTAACTTCCACAAACAACGACTCTAACAACACAAACAAACTTCCTAATACATTTCAGTACACTGACATAAAACATGCAATGGAGGATATGTGACGGTCACTGAGACCTACAAAGCCATTAGCTGCATCTTAAAATTGATACATATTAGGTGATGACACCTAACACAAATGGTTCTCTAAATGAACGAACTTGAATTTATCTCGAGTGTAATTGACATATGCAATTGCGTACTGTGATGAATACAGTAAATAACTGAAAGAGATGAAAACATATTACCATAAAAACATGACTATTGTAGCACACTATATGCTAAGTACATGGATGGACTAAAGTATCGGACACCTCGGCATTGAAACGGATTACCATTTATGATGTATACAATTCTGGCATGTATTAGTTACAAATGAAAATGGGAAAAACCTAATAAACCTAATCATCAGAATTCCTATTATGTCAGTATACAAGTGTGACAGAAAACTCTCTATGTGTAAAAAAAACATTGTTACCATGTTTCCAGAAACAAATGTGCAAGCTGTTAATTATCGACAAAGTTCAATGACAGAATAAATCCAAGTCTAAATCTCCAGATAAATATAGAACTCTATGTACGATGTAAAAATGGCACAACCATCTATACCACATATCCTCCATACATACTCGTATATTTCTCTACAGGTAACTGTAATTCAACACCTTTTCAACACTCACACTCCACATATCAAACCATTTACACTAACACTACATGAAGAATGAAGAAAGAAGATTTTGTCTCATGGAGCTATATGTCTCTACAAAACACTATATAAGCTACACAACAAACCCACTCACACAAACAGATCAGAACACAACTTTACATCACTCTACATATGATACCATAAACCCAATTACACTCATTTTACATACTTCTCAGACAAATGACATGAAGAATCAAGAGAGAAGAGCACCACACATGAAGAAATATGTCTCCGAAATACAACATTAATACAATTCATCAAACACACTTCAATTATCTCAACTGGACACAGGCACAGCAACACAAAGCATTCATACTACAGAACTATTTTACACACTATTTACACAATACAAAATTAAAAACACCAAAAATGAAATTACATGATGAATCAAGAAAGAAGATTTCCAAACATGAAGAGAGAAGATTAACTTCCACAAACAACGACTCTAACTACACAAACAAACTTCCTAATACATTTCAGTACACTGACATAAAACATGCAATGGAGGATATGTGACGGTCACTGAGACCTACAAAGCCATTAGCTGCATCTTAAAATTGATACATATTAGGTGATGACACCTAACACAAATGGTTCTCTAAATGAACGAACTTGAATTTATCTCGAGTGTAATTGACATATGCAATTGCGTACTGTGATGAATACAGTAAATAACCGAAAGAGATGAAAACATATTACCATAAAAACATGACTATTGTAGCACACTATATGCTAAGTACATGGATGGACTAAAGTATCGGACACCTCGGCATTGAAACGGATTACCATTTATGATGTATACAATTCTGGCATGTATTAGTTACAAATGAAAATGGGAAAAACCAAATAAACCTAATCATCTGAATTCCTATTATGTCAGTATACAAGTGTGACAGAAAACTCTCTATGTGTAAAAAAAACATTGTTACCATGTTTCCAGAAACAAATGTGCAAGCTGTTAATTATCGACAAAGTTCAATGACAGAATAAATCCAAGTCTAAATCTCCAGATAAATATAGAACTCTATGTACGATGTAAAAATGGCACAACCATCTATACCACATATCCTCCATACATACTCGTATATTTCTCTACAGATAACTGTAATACAACACCTTTTCAACACTCACACTCCACATATCAAACCATTTACACTAACACTACATGAAGAATGAAGAAAGAAGATTTTGTCTCATGGAGCTATATGTCTCTACAAAACACTATATAAGCTACACAACAAACCCACTCACACAAACAGATCAGAACACAACTTTACATCACTCTACATATGATACCATAAACCCAATTACACTCATTTTACATACTTCTCAGACAAATGACATGAAGAATCAAGAGAGAAGAGCACCACACATGAAGAAATATGTCTCCGAAATACAACATTAATACAATTCATCAAACACACTTCAATTATCTCAACTGGACACAGGCACAGCAACACAAAGCATTCATACTACAGAACTATTTTACACACAATTTACACAATACAAAATTAAAAACACCAAAAATGAAATTACATGATGAATCAAGAAAGAAAATTTCCAAACATGAAGAGAGAAGATTAACTTCCACAAACAACGACTCTAACAACACAAACAAACTTCCTAATACATTTCAGTACACTGACATAAAACATGCAATGGAGGATATGTGACGGTCACTGAGACCTACAAAGCCATTAGCTGCATCTTAAAATTGATACATATTAGGTGATGACACCTAACACAAATGGTTCTCTAAATGAACGAACTTGAATTTATCTCGAGTGTAATTGACATATGCAATTGCGTACTGTGATGAATACAGTAAATAACTGAAAGAGATGAAAACATATTACCATAAAAACATGACTATTGTAGCACACTATATGCTAAGTACATGGATGGACTAAAGTATCGGACACCTCGGCATTGAAACGGATTACCATTTATGATGTATACAATTCTGGCATGTATTAGTTACAAATGAAATGGGAAAAACCTAATAACCCTAAACATCTGAATTCCTATTATGTCAGTATACAAGTTTGACAGAAAACTCTCTATGTGTAAAAAACCATTGTTACCATGTTTCCAGAAACAAATGTGCAAGCTGTTAATTATCGACAAAGTTCAATGACAGAATAAATCCAAGTCTAAATCTCCAGATACATATAGAACTCTATGTACGATGTAAAAATGGCACAACCATCTATACCACATATCCTCCATACATACTCGTATATTTCTCTACAGATAACTGTAATACAACACCTTTTCAACACTCACACTCCACATATCAAACCATTTACACTAACACTACATGAAGAATGAAGAAAGAAGATTTTGTCTCATGGAGATATATGTCTCTACAAAACACTATATAAGCTACATAACAAACCCACTCACACAAACAGATCAGAACACAACTTTACATCACTCTACATATGATACCATAAACACAATTACACTCATTTTAAATACTTCTCAGACAAATGACATGAAGAATCAAGAGAGAAGAGCACCACACATGAAGAAATATGTCTCCGAAATACAGCATTAATACAATTCATCAAACACACTTCAATTATCTCAACTGGACACAGGCACAGCAACACAAAGCATTCATACTACAGAACTATTTTACACACTATTTACACAATACAAAATTAAAAACACCAAAAATGAAATTACATGATGAATCAAGAAAGAAGATTTCCAAACATGAAGAGAGAAGATTAACTTACACAAACGACTCTAACAACACAAACAAACTTCCTAATACATTTCAGTACACTGACATAAAACATGCAATGGAGGATATGTGACGGTCACTGAGACCTACAAAGCCATTAGCTGCATCTTAAAATTGATACATATTAGGTGATGACACCTAAGACAAATGGTTCTCTAAATGAACGAACTTGAATTTATCTCGAGAGTAATTGACATATGCAATTGCATACTGTGATGAATACAGTAAATAACTGAAAGAGATGAAAACATATTACCATAAAAACATGACTATTGTAGCACACTATATGCTAATTACATGGATGGACTAAAGTATCGGACACTTCGGCATTGAAACGGATTACCATTTATGATGTATACAATTCTGGCATGTATTAGTTACAAATGAAAATGGGAAAAACCTAATAAACCTAATCATCTGAATTCCTATTATGTCAGTATACAAGTGTGACAGAAAACTCTCTATGTGTAAAAAAAACATTGTTACCATGTTTCCAGAAACAAATGTGCAAGCTGTTAATTATCGACAAAGTTCAATGACAGAATAAATCCAAGTCTAAATCTCCAGATAAATATAGAACTCTATGTACAATGTAAAAATGGCACAACCATCTATACCACATATCCTCCATACATACTCGTATATTTCTCTACAGGTAACTGTAATTCAACACCTTTTCAACACTCACGCTCCACATATCAATCCATTTACACTAACACTACATGAAGAATGAAGAAAGAAGATTTTGTCTCATGGAGCTATATGTCTCTACAAAACACTATATAAGCTACACAACAAACCCACTCACACAAACAGATCAGAACACAACTTTACATCACTCTACATATGATACCATAAACCCAATTACACTCATTTTACATACTTCTCAGACAAATGACATGAAGAATAAAGAGAGAAGAGAACCACACATGAAGAAATATGTCTCCGAAATACAACATTAATACAATTCATCAAACACACTTCAATTATCTCAACTGGACACAGGCACAGCAACACAAAGCATTCATACTACAGAACTATTTTACACACTATTTACACAATACAAAATTAAAAACACCAAAAATGAAATTACAAGATGAATCAAGAAAGAAGATTTCCAAACATGAAGAGAGAAGATTAACTTCCACAAACAACGACTCTAACAACACAAACAAACTTCCTAATACATTTCAGTACACTGACATAAAACATGCAATGGAGGATATGTGACGGTCACTGAGACCTACAAAGCCATTAGCTGCATCTTAAAATTGATACATATTAGGTGATGACACCTAACACAAATGGTTCTCTAAATGAACGAACTTGAATTTATCTCGAGTGTAATTGACATATGCAATTGCGTACTGTGATGAATACAGTAAATAACTGAAAGAGATGAAAACATATTACCATAAAAACATGACTATTGTAGCACACTATATGCTAAGTACATGGATGGACTAAAGTATCGGACACTTCGGCATTGAAACGGATTACCATTTATGATGTATACAATTCTGGCATGTATTAGTTACAAATGAAAATGGGAAAAACCTAATAAACCTAATCATCAGAATTCCTATTATGTCAGTATACAAGTGTGACAGAAAACTCTCTATGTGTAAAAAAAACATTGTTACCATGTTTCCAGAAACAAATGTGCAAGCTGTTAATTATCGACAAAGTTCAATGACAGAATAAATCCAAGTCTAAATCTCCAGATAAATATAGAACTCTATGTACGATGTAAAAATGGCACATCCATCTATACCACATATCCTCCATACATACTCGTATATTTCTCTACAGGTAACTGTAATTCAACACCTTTTCAACACTCACACTCCACATATCAAACCATTTACACTAACACTACATGAAGAATGAAGAAAGAAGATTTTGTCTCATGGAGCTATATGTCTCTACAAAACACTATATAAGCTACACAACAAACCCACTCACACAAACAGATCAGAACACAACTTTACATCACTCTACATCTGATACCATAAACCCAATTACACTCATTTTACATACTTCTCAGACAAATGACATGAAGAATCAAGAGAGAAGAGCACCACACATGAAGAAATATGTCTCCGAAATACAACATTAATACAATTCATCAAACACACTTCAATTATCTCAACTGGACACAGGCACAGCAACACAAAGCATTCATACTACAGAACTATTTTACACACTATTTACACAATACAAAATTAAAAACACCAAAAATGAAATTACATGATGAATCAAGAAAGAAGATTTCCAAACATGAAGAGAGAAGATTAATACAAAATTGTTAAGAAGATTAACTTCCACAAACAACGACTCTAACAACACAAACAAACTTCCTAATACATTTCAGTACACTGAGATAAAACATGCAATGGAGGATATGTGACGGTCACTGAGACCTACAAAGCCATTAGCTGCATCTTAAAATTGATACATATTAGGTGATGACACCTAACACAAATGGTTCTCTAAATGAACGAACTTGAATTTATCTCGAGTGTAATTGACATATGCAATTGCGTACTGTGATGAATACAGTAAATAACTGAAAGAGATGAAAACATATTACCATAAAAACATGACTATTGTAGCACACTATATGCTAAGTACATGGATGGACTAAAGTATCGGACACCTCGGCATTGAAACGGATTACCATTTATGATGTATACAATTCTGGCATGTATTAGTTACAAATGAAAATGGGAAAAACCTAATAAACCTAATCATCAGAATTCCTATTATGTCAGTATACAAGTGTGACAGAAAACTCTCTATGTGTAAAAAAAAACATTGTTACCATGTTTCCAGAAACAAATGTGCAAGCTGTTAATTATCGACAAAGTTCAATGACAGAATAAATCCAAGTCTAAATCTCCAGATATATATAGAACTCTATGTACGATGTAAAAATGGCACAACCATCTATACCACATATCCTCCATACATACTCGTATATTTCTCTACAGGTAACTGTAATTCAACACCTTTTCAACACTCACACTCCACATATCAAACCATTTACACTAACACTACATGAAGAATGAAGAAAGAAGATTTTGTCTCATGGAGCTATATGTCTCTACAAAACACTATATAAGCTACACAACAAACCCACTCACACAAACAGATCAGAACACAACTTTACATCACTCTACATCTGATACCATAAACCCAATTACACTCATTTTACATACTTCTCAGACAAATGACATGAAGAATCAAGAGAGAAGAGCACCACACATGAAGAAATATGTCTCCGAAATACAACATTAATACAATTCATCAAACACACTTCAATTATCTCAACTGGACACAGGCACAGCAACACAAAGCATTCATACTACAGAACTATTTTACACACTATTTACACAATACAAAATTAAAAACACCAAAAATGAAATTACATGATGAATCAAGAAAGAAGATTTCCAAACATGAAGAGAGAAGATTAATACAAAATTGTTAAGAAGATTAACTTCCACAAACAACGACTCTAACAACACAAACAAACTTCCTAATACATTTCAGTACACTGAGATAAAACATGCAATGGAGGATATGTGACGGTCACTGAGACCTACAAAGCCATTAGCTGCATCTTAAAATTGATACATATTAGGTGATGACACCTAACACAAATGGTTCTCTAAATGAACGAACTTGAATTTATCTCGAGTGTAATTGACATATGCAATTGCGTACTGTGATGAATACAGTAAATAACTGAAAGAGATGAAAACATATTACCATAAAAACATGACTATTGTAGCACACTATATGCTAAGTACATGGATGGACTAAAGTATCGGACACCTCGGCATTGAAACGGATTACCATTTATGATGTATACAATTCTGGCATGTATTAGTTACAAATGAAAATGGGAAAAACCTAATAAACCTAATCATCAGAATTCCTATTATGTCAGTATACAAGTGTGACAGAAAACTCTCTATGTGTAAAAAAAACATTGTTACCATGTTTCCAGAAACAAATGTGCAAGCTGTTAATTATCGACAAAGTTCAATGACAGAATAAATCCAAGTCTAAATCTCCAGATAAATATAGAACTCTATGTACGATGTAAAAATGGCACAACCATCTATACCACATATCCTCCATACATACTCGTATATTTCTCTACAGGTAACTGTAATTCAACACCTTTTCAACACTCACACTCCACATATCAAACCATTTACACTAACACTACATGAAGAATGAAGAAAGAAGATTTTGTCTCATGGAGCTATATGTCTCTACAAAACACTATATAAGCTACACAACAAACCCACTCACACAAACAGATCAGAACACAACTTTACATCACTCTACATCTGATACCATAAACCCAATTACACTCATTTTACATACTTCTCAGACAAATGACATGAAGAATCAAGAGAGAAGAGCACCACACATGAAGAAATATGTCTCCGAAATACAACATTAATACAATTCATCAAACACACTTCAATTATCTCAACTGGACACAGGCACAGCAACACAAAGCATTCATACTACAGAACTATTTTACACACTATTTACACAATACAAAATTAAAAACACCAAAAATGAAATTACATGATGAATCAAGAAAGAAGATTTCCAAACATGAAGAGAGAAGATTAATACAAAATTGTTAAGAAGATTAACTTCCACAAACAACGACTCTAACAACACAAACAAACTTCCTAATACATTTCAGTACACTGAGATAAAACATGCAATGGAGGATATGTGACGGTCACTGAGACCTACAAAGCCATTAGCTGCATCTTAAAATTGATACATATTAGGTGATGACACCTAACACAAATGGTTCTCTAAATGAACGAACTTGAATTTATCTCGAGTGTAATTGACATATGCAATTGCGTACTGTGATGAATACAGTAAATAACTGAAAGAGATGAAAACATATTACCATAAAAACATGACTATTGTAGCACACTATATGCTAAGTACATGGATGGACTAAAGTATCGGACACCTCGGCATTGAAACGGATTACCATTTATGATGTATACAATTCTGGCATGTATTAGTTACAAATGAAAATGGGAAAAACCTAATAAACCTAATCATCAGAATTCCTATTATGTCAGTATACAAGTGTGACAGAAAACTCTCTATGTGTAAAAAAAACATTGTTACCATGTTTCCAGAAACAAATGTGCAAGCTGTTAATTATCGACAAAGTTCAATGACAGAATAAATCCAAGTCTAAATCTCCAGATAAATATAGAACTCTATGTACGATGTAAAAATGGCACAACCATCTATACCACATATCCTCCATACATACTCGTATATTTCTCTACAGGTAACTGTAATTCAACACCTTTTCAACACTCACACTCCACATATCAAACCATTTACACTAACACTACATGAAGAATGAAGAAAGAAGATTTTGTCTCATGGAGCTATATGTCTCTACAAAACACTATATAAGCTACACAACAAACCCACTCACACAAACAGATCAGAACACAACTTTACATCACTCTACATCTGATACCATAAACCCAATTACACTCATTTTACATACTTCTCAGACAAATGACATGAAGAATCAAGAGAGAAGAGCACCACACATGAAGAAATATGTCTCCGAAATACAACATTAATACAATTCATCAAACACACTTCAATTATCTCAACTGGACACAGGCACAGCAACACAAAGCATTCATACTACAGAACTATTTTACACACTATTTACACAATACAAAATTAAAAACACCAAAAATGAAATTACATGATGAATCAAGAAAGAAGATTTCCAAACATGAAGAGAGAAGATTAATACAAAATTGTTAAGAAGATTAACTTCCACAAACAACGACTCTAACAACACAAACAAACTTCCTAATACATTTCAGTACACTGAGATAAAACATGCAATGGAGGATATGTGACGGTCACTGAGACCTACAAAGCCATTAGCTGCATCTTAAAATTGATACATATTAGGTGATGACACCTAACACAAATGGTTCTCTAAATGAACGAACTTGAATTTATCTCGAGTGTAATTGACATATGCAATTGCGTACTGTGATGAATACAGTAAATAACTGAAAGAGATGAAAACATATTACCATAAAAACATGACTATTGTAGCACACTATATGCTAAGTACATGGATGGACTAAAGTATCGGACACCTCGGCATTGAAACGGATTACCATTTATGATGTATACAATTCTGGCATGTATTAGTTACAAATGAAAATGGGAAAAACCTAATAAACCTAATCATCAGAATTCCTATTATGTCAGTATACAAGTGTGACAGAAAACTCTCTATGTGTAAAAAAAACATTGTTACCATGTTTCCAGAAACAAATGTGCAAGCTGTTAATTATCGACAAAGTTCAATGACAGAATAAATCCAAGTCTAAATCTCCAGATAAATATAGAACTCTATGTACGATGTAAAAATGGCACAACCATCTATACCACATATCCTCCATACATACTCGTATATTTCTCTACAGGTAACTGTAATTCAACACCTTTTCAACACTCACACTCCACATATCAAACCATTTACACTAACACTACATGAAGAATGAAGAAAGAAGATTTTGTCTCATGGAGCTATATGTCTCTACAAAACACTATATAAGCTACACAACACACCCACTCACACAAACAGATCAGAACACAACTTTACATCACTCTACATATGATACCATAAACCCAATTACACTCATTTTACATACTTCTCAGACAAATGACATGAAGAATCAAGAGAGAAGAGCACCACACATGAAGAAATATGTCTCCGAAATACAACATTAATACAATTCATCAAACACACTTCAATTATCTCAACTGGACACAGGCACAGCAACACAAAGCATTCATACTACAGAACTATTTTACACACTATTTACACAATACAAAATTAAAAACACCAAAAATGAAATTACATGATGAATCAAGAAAGAAGATTTCCAAACATGAAGAGAGAAGATTAACTTCCACAAACAACGACTCTAACAACACAAACAAACTTCCTAATACATTTCAGTACACTGACATAAAACATGCAATGGAGGATATGTGACGGTCACTGAGACCTACAAAGCCATTAGCTGCATCTTAAAATTGATACATATTAGGTGATGACACCTAACACAAATGGTTCTCTAAATGAACGAACTAGAATTTATCTCGAGTGTAATTGACATATGCAATTGCGTACTGTGATGAATACAGTAAATAACTGAAAGAGATGAAAACATATTACCATAAAAACATGACTATTGTAGCACACTATATGCTAAGTACATGGATGGACTAAAGTATCGGACACCTCGGCATTGAAACGGATTACCATTTATGATGTATACAATTCTGGCATGTATTAGTTACAAATGAAAATGGGAAAAACCAAATAAACCTAAACATCTGAATTCCTATTATGTCAGTATACAAGTGTGACAGAAAACTCTCTATGTGTAAAAAAACATTGTTACAAAGTTTCCAGAAACAAATGTGCAAGCTGTTAACTATCGACAAAGTTCAATGACAGAATAAATCCAAGTCTAAATCTCCAGATACATATAGAACTCTATGTACGATGTAAAAATGGCACAACCATCTATACCACATATCCTCCATACATACATGTATATTTCTCTACAGGTAACTGTAATGCAACACGTTTTCAACACTTACACTCTACATATCAAACCATTTACATAAACACTAAATGAAGAATGAAGAAAGAAGATTTTGTCTCATGGAGCTATATGTCTCTACAAAACACGATATAAGCTACACAAAAAACCCACTCACACAAACAGATCAGAACACAACTTTACATCACTCTACATATGATACCATAAACCCAATTACACTCATTTTACATACTTCTCAGACAAATGACATGAAGAATTAAGAGAGAAGAGCACCACACATGAAGAAATATGTCTCCGAAATACAACATTAATACAATTCATCAAACACACTTCAATTATCTCAACTGGACACAGGCACAGCAACACAAAGCATTCATACTATAGAACTATTTTACACACTATTTACACAATACAAAATTAAAAACACCAAAAATGAAATTACATGATGAATCAAGAAAGAAGATTTCCAAACATGAAGAGAGAAGATTAATACAAAATTGTTAAGAAGATTAACTTCCACAAACAACGACTCTAACAACACAAACAAACTTCCTAATACATTTCAGTACACTGAGATAAAACATGCAATGGAGGATATGTGACGGTCACTGAGACCTACAAAGCCATTAGCTGCATCTTAAAATTGATACATATTAGGTGATGACACCTAACACAAATGGTTCTCTAAATCAACGAATTTGAATTTATCTCGAGTGTAATTGACATATGCAATTGCGTACTGTGATGAATACAGTAAATAACTGAAAGAGATGAAAACATATTACCATAGAAACATGACTATTGTAGCACACTATATGCTAAGTACATGGATGGACTAAAGTATCGGACACCTCGGCATTGAAACGGATTACCATTTATGATGTATACAATTCTGGCATGTATTAGTTACAAATGAAATGGGAAAAACCTAATAACCCTAAACATCTGAATTCCTATTATGTCAGTATAAAAGTTTGACAGAAAACTCTCTATGTGTAAAAAACCATTGTTACCATGTTTCCAGAAACAAATGTGCAAGCTGTTAATTATCGACAAAGTTCAATGACAGAATAAATCCAAGTCTAAATCTCCAGATACATATAGAACTCTATGTACGATGTAAAAATGGCACAACCATCTATACCACATATCCTCCATACATACTCGTATATTTCTCTACAGATAACTGTAATACAACACCTTTTCAACACTCACACTCCACATATCAAACCATTTACACTAACACTACATGAAGAATGAAGAAAGAAGATTTTGTCTCATGGAGATATATGTCTCTACAAAACACTATATAAGCTACACAACAAACCCACTCACACAAACAGATCAGAACACAACTTTACATCACTCTACATATGATACCATAAACACAATTACACTCATTTTAAATACTTCTCAGACAAATGACATGAAGAATCAAGAGAGAAGAGCACCACACATGAAGAAATATGTCTCCGAAATACAGCATTAATACAATTCATCAAACACACTTCAATTATCTCAACTGGACACAGGCACAGCAACACAAAGCATTCATACTACAGAACTATTTTACACACTATTTACACAATACAAAATTAAAAACACCAAAAATGAAATTACATGATGAATCAAGAAAGAAGATTTCCAAACATGAAGAGAGAAGATTAACTTACACAAACGACTCTAACAACACAAACAAACTTCCTAATACATTTCAGTACACTGACATAAAACATGCAATGGAGGATATGTGACGGTCACTGAGACCTACAAAGCCATTAGCTGCATCTTAAAATTGATACATATTAGGTGATGACACCTAAGACAAATGGTTCTCTAAATGAACGAACTTGAATTTATCTCGAGAGTAATTGACATATGCAATTGCATACTGTGATGAATACAGTAAATAACTGAAAGAGATGAAAACATATTACCATAAAAACATGACTATTGTAGCACACTATATGCTAAGTACATGGATGGACTAAAGTATCGGACACTTCGGCATTGAAACGGATCACCATTTATGATGTATACAATTCTGGCATGTATTAGTTACAAATGAAAATGGGAAAAACCTAATAAACCTAATCATCTGAATTCCTATTATGTCAGTATACAAGTGTGACAGAAAACTCTCTATGTGTAAAAAAAACATTGTTACCATGTTTCCAGAAACAAATGTGCAAGCTGTTAATTATCGACAAAGTTCAATGACAGAATAAATCCAAGTCTAAATCTCCAGATAAATATAGAACTCTATGTACGATGTAAAAATGGCACAACCATCTATACCACATATCCTCCATACATACTCGTATATTTCTCTACAGGTAACTGTAATTCAACACCTTTTCAACACTCACGCTCCACATATCAAACCATTTACACTAACACTACATGAAGAATGAAGAAAGAAGATTTTGTCTCATGGAGCTATATGTCTCTACAAAACACTATATAAGCTACACAACAAACCCACTCACACAAACAGATCAGAACACAACTTTACATCACTCTACATATGATACCATAAACCCAATTACACTCATTTTACATACTTCTCAGACAAATGACATGAAGAATCAAGAGAGAAGAGCACCACACATGAAGAAATATGTCTCCGAAATACAACATTAATACAATTCATCAAACACACTTCAATTATCTCAACTGGACACAGGCACAGCAACACAAAGCATTCATACTACAGAACTATTTTACACACTATTTACACAATACAAAATTAAAAACACCAAAAATGAAATTACAAGATGAATCAAGAAAGAAGATTTCCAAACATGAAGAGAGAAGATTAACTTCCACAAACAACGACTCTAACAACACAAACAAACTTCCTAATACATTTCAGTACACTGACATAAAACATGCAATGGAGGATATGTGACGGTCACTGAGACCTACAAAGCCATTAGCTGCATCTTAAAATTGATACATATTAGGTGATGACACCTAACACAAATGGTTCTCTAAATGAACGAACTTGAATTTATCTCGAGTGTAATTGACATATGCAATTGCGTACTGTGATGAATACAGTAAATAACTGAAAGAGATGAAAACATATTACCATAAAAACATGACTATTGTAGCACACTATATGCTAAGTACATGGATGGACTAAAGTATCGGACACTTCGGCATTGAAACGGATTACCATTTATGATGTATACAATTCTGGCATGTATTAGTTACAAATGAAAATGGGAAAAACCTAATAAACCTAATCATCAGAATTCCTATTATGTCAGTATACAAGTGTGACAGAAAACTCTCTATGTGTAAAAAAAACATTGTTACCATGTTTCCAGAAACAAATGTGCAAGCTGTTAATTATCGACAAAGTTCAATGACAGAATAAATCCAAGTCTAAATCTCCAGATAAATATAGAACTCTATGTACGATGTAAAAATGGCACAACCATCTATACCACATATCCTCCATACATACTCGTATATTTCTCTACAGGTAACTGTAATTCAACACCTTTTCAACACTCACACTCCACATATCAAACCATTTACACTAACACTACATGAAGAATGAAGAAAGAAGATTTTGTCTCATGGAGCTATATGTCTCTACAAAACACTATATAAGCTACACAACAAACCCACTCACACAAACAGATCAGAACACAACTTTACATCACTCTACATCTGATACCATAAACCCAATTACACTCATTTTACATACTTCTCAGACAAATGACATGAAGAATCAAGAGAGAAGAGCACCACACATGAAGAAATATGTCTCCGAAATACAACATTAATACAATTCATCAAACACACTTCAATTATCTCAACTGGACACAGGCACAGCAACACAAAGCATTCATACTACAGAACTATTTTACACACTATTTACACAATACAAAATTAAAAACACCAAAGATGAAATTACATGATGAATCAAGAAAGAAGATTTCCAAACATGAAGAGAGAAGATTAATACAAAATTGTTAAGAAGATTAACTTCCACAAACAACGACTCTAACAACACAAACAAACTTCCTAATACATTTCAGTACACTGAGATAAAACATGCAATGGAGGATATGTGACGGTCACTGAGACCTACAAAGCCATTAGCTGCATCTTAAAATTGATACATATTAGGTGATGACACCTAACACAAATGGTTCTCTAAATGAACGAACTTGAATTTATCTCGAGTGTAATTGACATATGCAATTGCGTACTGTGATGAATACAGTAAATAACTGAAAGAAATGAAAACATATTACCATAAAAACATGACTATTGTAGCACACTATATGCTAAGTACATGGATGGACTAAAGTATCGGACACCTCGGCATTGAAACGGATTACCATTTATGATGTATACAATTCTGGCATGTATTAGCTACAAATGAAAATGGGAAAAACCTAATAAACCTAAACATCTGAATTCCTATTATGTCAGTATACAAGTGTGACAGAAAACTCTCTATGTGTAAAAAAACATTGTTACCAAGTTTCCAGAAACAAATGTGCAAGCTGTTAACTATCGACAAAGTTCAATGACAGAATAAATCCAAGTCTAAATCTCCAGATACATATAGAACTCTATGTACGATGTAAAAATGGCACAACCATCTATACCACATATCCTCCATACATACTCGTATATTTCTCTACAGGTAACTGTAATTCAACACCTTTTCAACACTCACACTCCACATATCAAACCATTTACACTAACACTACATGAAGAATGAAGAAAGAAGATTTTGTCTCCTGGAGCTATATGTCTCTACAAAACACTATATAAGCTACACAACAAACCCACTCACACAAACAGATCAGAACACAACTTTACATCACTCTACATATGATACCATAAACCCAATTACACTCATTTTACATACTTCTCAGACAAATGACATGAAGAATCAAGAGAGAAGAGCACCACACATGAAGAAATATGTCTCCGAAATACAACATTAATACAATTCATCAAACACACTTCAATTATCTCAACTGGACACAGGCACAGCAACACAAAGCATTCATACTACAGAACTATTTTACACACTATTTACACAATACAAAATTAAAAACACCAAAAATGAAATTACATGATGAATCAAGAAAGAAGATTTCCAAACATGAAGAGAGAAGATTAACTTCCACAAACAACGACTCTAACAACACAAACAAACTTCCTAATACATTTCAGTACACTGACATAAAACATGCAATGGAGGATATGTGACGGTCACTGAGACCTACAAAGCCATTAGCTGCATCTTAAAATTGATACATATTAGGTGATGACACCTAACACAAATGGTTCTCTAAATGAACGAACTTGAATTTATCTCGAGTGTAATTGACATATGCAATTGCGTACTGTGATGAATACAGTAAATAACTGAAAGAGATGAAAACATATTACCATAAAAACATGACTATTGTAGCACACTATATGCTAAGTACATGGATGGACTAAAGTATCGGACACTTCGGCATTGAAACGGATTACCATTTATGATGTATACAATTCTGGCATGTATTAGTTACAAATGAAAATGGGAAAAACCTAATAAACCTAATCATCAGAATTCCTATTATGTCAGTATACAAGTGTGACAGAAAACTCTCTATGTGTAAAAAAAACATTGTTACCATGTTTCCAGAAACAAATGTGCAAGCTGTTAATTATCGACAAAGTTCAATGACAGAATAAATCCAAGTCTAAATCTCCAGATAAATATAGAACTCTATGTACGATGTAAAAATGGCACAACCATCTATACCACATATCCTCCATACATACTCGTATATTTCTCTACAGGTAACTGTAATTCAACACCTTTTCAACACTCACACTCCACATATCAAACCATTTACACTAACACTACATGAAGAATGAAGAAAGAAGATTTTGTCTCATGGAGCTATATGTCTCTACAAAACACTATATAAGCTACACAACAAACCCACTCACACAAACAGATCAGAACACAACTTTACATCACTCTACATCTGATACCATAAACCCAATTACACTCATTTTACATACTTCTCAGACAAATGACATGAAGAATCAAGAGAGAAGAGCACCACACATGAAGAAATATGTCTCCGAAATACAACATTAATACAATTCATCAAACACACTTCAATTATCTCAACTGGACACAGGCACAGCAACACAAAGCATTCATACTACAGAACTATTTTACACACTATTTACACAATACAAAATTAAAAACACCAAAAATGAAATTACATGATGAATCAAGAAAGAAGATTTCCAAACATGAAGAGAGAAGATTAACTTCCACAAACAACGACTCTAACAACACAAACAAACTTCCTAATACATTTCAGTACACTGACATAAAACATGCAATGGAGGATATGTGACGGTCACTGAGACCTACAAAGCCATTAGCTGCATCTTAAAATTGATACATATTAGGTGATGACACCTAAGACAAATGGTTCTCTAAATGAACGAACTTGAATTTATCTCGAGAGTAATTGACATATGCAATTGCGTACTGTGATGAATACAGTAAATAACTGAAACAGATGAAAACATATTACCATAAAAACATGACTATTGTAGCACACTATATGCTAAGTACATGGATGAACTAAAGTATCGGACACCTCGGCATTGAAACGGATTACCATTTATGATGTATACAATTCTGGCATGTATTAGTTACAAATGAAAATGGGAAAAACCTAATAAACCTAATCATCTGAATTCCTATTATGTCAGTATACAAGTGTGACAGAAAACTCTCTATGTGTAAAAAAAACATTGTTACCATGTTTCCAGAAACAAATGTGCAAGCTGTTTAATTATCGACAAAGTTCAATGACAGAATAAATCCAAGTCTAAATCTCCAGATAAATATAGAACTCTATGTACGATGTAAAAATGGCACAACCATCTATACCACATATCCTCCATACATACATGTATATTTCTCTACAGGTAACTGTAATGCAACACGTTTTCAACACTTACACTCTACATATCAAACCATTTACATAAACACTAAATGAAGAATGAAGAAAGAAGATTTTGTCTCATGGAGCTATATGTCTCTACAAAACACGATATAAGCTACACAAAAAACCCACTCACACAAACAGATCAGAACACAACTTTACATCACTCTACATATGATACCATAAACCCAATTACACTCATTTTACATACTTCTCAGACAAATTACATGAAGAATCAAGAGAGAAGAGCACCACACATGAAGAAATATGTCTCCGAAATACAACATTAATACAATTCATCAAACACACTTCAATTATCTCAACTGGACACAGGCACAGCAACACAAAGCATTCATACTACAGAACTATTTTACACACTATTTACACAATACAAAATTAAAAACACCAAAAATGAAATTACATGATGAATCAAGAAAGATTTCCAAACATGAAGAGAGAAGATTAACTTCCACAAACAACGACTCTAACAACACAAACAAACTTCCTAATACATTTCAGTACACTGAGATAAAACATGCAATGGAGGATATGTGACGGTCACTGAGACCTACAAAGCCATTAGCTGCATCTTAAAATTGATACATATTAGGTGATGACACCTAACACAAATGGTTCTCTAAATGAACGAACATGAATTTATCTCGAGTGTAATTGACATATGCAATTGCGTACTGTGATGAATACAGTAAATAACTGAAAGAGATGAAAACATATTACCATAGAAACATGACTATTGTAGCACACTATATGCTAAGTACTTGGATGGACTAAAGTATCGGACACCTCGGCATTGAAACGGATTACCATTTATGATGTATACAATTCTGGCATGTATTAGCTACAAATGAAAATGGGAAAAACCTAATAAACCTAAACATCTGAATTCCTATTATGTCAGTATACAAGTGTGACAGAAAACTCTCTATGTGTAAAAAAAACATTGTTACCATGTTTCCAGAAACAAATGTGCAAGCTGTTAATTATCGACAAAGTTCAATGACAGAATAAATCCAAGTCTAAATCTCCAGATAAATATAGAACTCTATGTACGATGTAAAAATGGCACAACCATCTATACCACATATCCTCCATACATACTCGTATATTTCTCTACAGGTAACTGTAATTCAACACCTTTTCAACACTCACACTCCACATATCAAACCATTTACACTAACACTACATGAAGAATGAAGAAAGAAGATTTTGTCTCATGGAGCTATATGTCTCTACAAAACACTATATAAGCTACACAACAAACCCACTCACACAAACAGATCAGAACACAACTTTACATCACTCTACATCTGATACCATAAACCCAATTACACTCATTTTACATACTTCTCAGACAAATGACATGAAGAATCAAGAGAGAAGAGCACCACACATGAAGAAATATGTCTCCGAAATACAACATTAATACAATTCATCAAACACACTTCAATTATCTCAACTGGACACAGGCACAGCAACACAAAGCATTCATACTACAGAACTATTTTACACACTATTTACACAATACCAAATTAAAAACACCAAAAATGAAATTACATGATGAATCAAGAAAGAAGATTTCCAAACATGAAGAGAGAAGATTAATACAAAATTGTTAAGAAGATTAACTTCCACAAACAACGACTCTAACAACACAAACAAACTTCCTAATACATTTCAGTACACTGAGATAAAACATGCAATGGAGGATATGTGACGGTCACTGAGACCTACAAAGCCATTAGCTGCATCTTAAAATTGATACATATTAGGTGATGACACCTAACACAAATGGTTCTCTAAATGAAAGAACTTGAATTTATCTCGAGTGTAATTGACATATGCAATTGCGTACTGTGATGAATACAGTAAATAACTGAAAGAAATGAAAACATATTACCATAAAAACATGACTATTGTAGCACACTATATGCTAAGTACATGGATGGACTAAAGTATCGGACACCTCGGCATTGAAACGGATTACCATTTATGATGTATACAATTCTGGCATGTATTAGCTACAAATGAAAATGGGAAAAACCTAATAAACCTAAACATCTGAATTCCTATTATGTCAGTATACAAGTGTGACAGAAAACTCTCTATGTGTAAAAAAACATTGTTACCAAGTTTCCAGAAACAAATGTGCAAGCTGTTAACTATCGACAAAGTTCAATGACAGAATAAATCCAAGTCTAAATCTCCAGATACATATAGAACTCTATGTACGATGTAAAAATGGCACAACCATCTATACCACATATCCTCCATACATACTCGTATATTTCTCTACAGGTAACTGTAATTCAACACCTTTTCAACACTCACACTCCACATATCAAACCATTTACACTAACACTACATGAAGAATGAAGAAAGAAGATTTTGTCTCATGGAGATATATGTCTCTACAAAACACTATATAAGCTACACAAAAAACCCACTCACACAAACAGATCAGAACACAACCTTACATCACTCTACATGTGATACCATAAACACAATTACACTCATTTTACATACTTCTCAGACAAATTACATGAAGAATAAAGAGAGAAGAGAACCACACATGAAGAAATATGTCTCCGAAATACAACATTAATACAATTCATCAAACACACTTCAATTATCTCAACTGGACACAGGCACAGCAACACAAAGCATTCATACTACAGAACTATTTTACACACTATTTACACAATACAAAATTAAAAACACCAAAAATGAAATTACATGATGAATCAAGAAAGAAGATTTCCAAACATGAAGAGAGAAGATTAACTTCCACAAACAACGACTCTAACAACACAAACAAACTTCCTAATACATTTCAGTACACTGACATAAAACATGCAATGGAGGATATGTGACGGTCACTGAGACCTACAAAGCCATTAGCTGCATCTTAAAATTGATACATATTAGGTGATGACACCTAAGACAAATGGTTCTCTAAATGAACGAACTTGAATTTATCTCGAGAGTAATTGACATATGCAATTGCGTACTGTGATGAATACAGTAAATAACTGAAACAGATGAAAACATATTACCATAAAAACATGACTATTGTAGCACACTATATGCTAAGTACATGGATGAACTAAAGTATCGGACACCTCGGCATTGAAACGGATTACCATTTATGATGTATACAATTCTGGCATGTATTAGTTACAAATGAAAATGGGAAAAACCTAATAAACCTAATCATCTGAATTCCTATTATGTCAGTATACAAGTGTGACAGAAAACTCTCTATGTGTAAAAAAAACATTGTTACCATGTTTCCAGAAACAAATGTGCAAGCTGTTTAATTATCGACAAAGTTCAATGACAGAATAAATCCAAGTCTAAATCTCCAGATAAATATAGAACTCTATGTACGATGTAAAAATGGCACAACCATCTATACCACATATCCTCCATACATACATGTATATTTCTCTACAGGTAACTGTAATGCAACACGTTTTCAACACTTACACTCTACATATCAAACCATTTACATAAACACTAAATGAAGAATGAAGAAAGAAGATTTTGTCTCATGGAGCTATATGTCTCTACAAAACACGATATAAGCTACACAAAAAACCCACTCACACAAACAGATCAGAACACAACTTTACATCACTCTACATATGATACCATAAACCCAATTACACTCATTTTACATACTTCTCAGACAAATTACATGAAGAATCAAGAGAGAAGAGCACCACACATGAAGAAATATGTCTCCGAAATACAACATTAATACAATTCATCAAACACACTTCAATTATCTCAACTGGACACAGGCACAGCAACACAAAGCATTCATACTACAGAACTATTTTACACACTATTTACACAATACAAAATTAAAAACACCAAAAATGAAATTACATGATGAATCAAGAAAGATTTCCAAACATGAAGAGAGAAGATTAACTTCCACAAACAACGACTCTAACAACACAAACAAACTTCCTAATACATTTCAGTACACTGAGATAAAACATGCAATGGAGGATATGTGACGGTCACTGAGACCTACAAAGCCATTAGCTGCATCTTAAAATTGATACATATTAGGTGATGACACCTAACACAAATGGTTCTCTAAATGAACGAACATGAATTTATCTCGAGTGTAATTGACATATGCAATTGCGTACTGTGATGAATACAGTAAATAACTGAAAGAGATGAAAACATATTACCATAGAAACATGACTATTGTAGCACACTATATGCTAAGTACTTGGATGGACTAAAGTATCGGACACCTCGGCATTGAAACGGATTACCATTTATGATGTATACAATTCTGGCATGTATTAGCTACAAATGAAAATGGGAAAAACCTAATAAACCTAAACATCTGAATTCCTATTATGTCAGTATACAAGTGTGACAGAAAACTCTCTATGTGTAAAAAAACATTGTTACCAAGTTTCCAGAAACAAATGTGCAAGCTGTTAACTATCGACAAAGTTCAATGACAGAATAAATCCAAGTCTAAATCTCCAGATACATATAGAACTCTATGTACGATGTAAAAATGGCACAACCATCTATACCACATATCCTCCATACATACTCGTATATTTCTCTACAGATAACTGTAATACAACACCTTTTCAACACTCACACTCCACATATCAAACCATTTACACTAACACTACATGAAGAATGAAGAAAGAAGATTTTGTCTCATGGAGATATATGTCTCTACAAAACACTATATAAGCTACACAACAAACCCACTCACACAAACAGATCAGAACACAACTTTACATCACTCTACATATGATACCATAAACACAATTACACTCATTTTAAATACTTCTCAGACAAATGACATGAAGAATAAAGAGAGAAGAGAACCACACATGAAGAAATATGACTCCGAAATACAACATTAATACAATTCATCAAACACACTTCAAATATCTCAACTGGACACAGACTCAACAACACAAAGCATTCATACTACAGAACTATTTTACACACTATTTACACAATACAAAATTAAAAACACCAAAAATGAAAGTACATGATGAATCAAGAAAGAAGATTTCCAAACATGAAGAGAGAAGATTAACTTCCACAAACAACGACTCTAACAACACAAACAAACTTCCTAATACATTTCAGTACACTGACATAAAACATGCAACGGAGGATATGTGACGGTCACTGAGACCTACAAAGCCATTAGCTGCATCTTAAAATTGATACATATTAGGTGATGACACCTAACACAAATGGTTCTCTAAATCAACGAATTTGAATTTATCTCGAGTGTAATTGACATATGCAATTGCGTACTGTGATGAATACAGTAAATAACTGAAACAGATGAAAACATATTACCATAAAAACATGACTATTGTAGCACACTATATGCTAAGTACATGGATGGACTAAAGTATCGGACACCTCGGCATTGAAACGGATTACCATTTATGATGTATACAATTCTGGCATGTATTAGTTACAAATGAAAATGGGAAAAACCTAATAAACCTAATCATCTGAATTCCTATTATGTCAGTATACAAGTGTGACAGAAAACTCTCTATGTGTAAAAAAAACATTGTTACCATGTTTCCAGAAACAAATGTGCAAGCTGTTAATTATCGACAAAGTTCAATGACAGAATAAATCCAAGTCTAAATCTCCAGATAAATATAGAACTCTATGTACGATGTAAAAATGGCACAACCATCTATACCACATATCCTCCATACATACACGTATATTTCTCTACAGGTAAGTGTAATGCAACACGTTTTCAACACTTACACTCTACATATCAAACCATTTACATAAACACTAAATGAAGAATGAAGAAAGATTTTGTCTCATGGAGAAAAATGTCTCTACAAAACACTATACATGCTATACAACAGACCCACTCACACAAATATATCAGAACAGAATATTGCATCACTCTACATATGATACTATAAACACAATTACACTCATTTTACATACTTCTCAGACAAATGACATGAAGAATCAAGAGAGAAGAGAACCACACATGAAGAAATATGACTCCGAAATACAACATTAATACAATTCATCAAACACACTTCAATTATCTCAACTGGACACAGGCACAGCAACACAAAGCATTCATACTACAGAACTATTTTACACACAATTTACACAATACAAAATTAAAAACACCAAAAATGAAATTACATGATGAATCAAGAAAGAAGATTTCCAAACATGAAGAGAGAAGATTAACTTCCACAAACAACGACTCTAACAACACAAACAAACATCCTAATACATTTCAGTACACTGACATAAAACATGCAATGGAGGATATGTGACGGTCACTGAGACCTACAAAGCCATTAGCTGCATCTTAAAATTGATACATATTAGGTGATGACACCTAACACAAATGGTTCTCTAAATGAACGAACTTGAATTTATCTCGAGTGTAATTGACATATGCAATTGCGTACTGTGATGAATACAGTAAATAACTGAAAGAGATGAAAACATATTACCATAGAAACATGACTATTGTAGCACACTATATGCTAAGTACATGGATGGACTAAAGTATCGGACACCTCGGCATTGAAACGGATTACCATTTATGATGTATACAATTCTGGCATGTATTAGCTACAAATGAAAATGGGAAAAACCTAATAAACCTAAACATCTGAATTCCTATTATGTCAGTATACAAGTGTGACAGAAAACTCTCTATGTGTAAAAAAACATTGTTACCAAGTTTCCAGAAACAAATGTGCAAGCTGTTAACTATCGACAAAGTTCAATGACAGAATAAATCCAAGTCTAAATCTCCAGATACATATAGAACTCTATGTACGATGTAAAAATGGCACAACCATCTATACCACATATCCACCATACATACTCGTATATTTCTCTACAGGTAACTGTAATTCAACACCTTTTCAACACTCACACTCCACATATCAAACCATTTACACTAACACTACATGAAGAATGAAGAAAGAAGATTTTGTCTCATGGAGCTATATGTCTCTACAAAACACTATATAAGCTACACAACAAACCCACTCACACAAACAGATCAGAACACAACTTTACATCACTCTACATATGATACCATAAACCCAATTACACTCATTTTACATACTTCTCAGACAAATGACATGAAGAATCAAGAGAGAAGAGAACCACACATGAAGAAATATGTCTCCGAAATACAGCATTAATACAATTCATCAAACATACTTCAATTATCTCAACTGGACACAGGCACAGCAACACAAAGCATTCATACTACAGAACTATTTTACACACTATTTACACAATACAAAATTAAAAACACCAAAAATGAAATTACATGATGAATCAAGAAAGAAGATTTCCAAACATGAAGAGAGAAGATTAACTTCCACAAACAACGACTCTAACAACACAAACAAACTTCCTAATACATTTCAGTACACTGACATAAAACATGCAATGGAGGATATGTGACGGTCACTCAGACCTACAAAGCCATTAGCTGCATCTTAAAATTGATACATATTAGGTGATGACACCTAAGACAAATGGTTCTCTAAATGAACGAACTTGAATTTATCTCGAGTGTAATTGACATATGCAATTGCGTACTGTGATGAATACAGTAAATAACTGAAACAGATGAAAACATATTACCATAAAAACATGACTATTGTAGCACACTATATGCTAAGTACATGGATGAACTCAAGTATCGGACACCTCGGCATTGAAACGGATTACCATTTATGATGTATACAATTCTGGCATGTATTAGTTACAAATGAAAATGGGAAAAACCTAATAAACCTAATCATCTGAATTCCTATTATGTCAGTATACAAGTGTGACAGAAAACTCTCTATGTGTAAAAAAAACATTGTTACCATGTTTCCAGAAACAAATGTGCAAGCTGTTTAATTATCGACAAAGTTCAATGACAGAATAAATCCAAGTCTAAATCTCCAGATACATATAGAACTCTATGTACGATGTAAAAATGGCACAACCATCTATACCACATATCCTCCATACATACATGTATATTTCTCTACAGGTAACTGTAATGCAACACGTTTTCAACACTTACACTCTACATATCAAACCATTTACATAAACACTAAATGAAGAATGAAGAATGATTTTGTCTCATGGAGAAAAATGTCTCTACAAAACACGATATAAGCTACACAAAAAACCCACTCACACAAACAGATCAGAACACAACTTTACATCACTCTACATATGATACCATAAACCCAATTACACTCATTTTACATACTTCTCAGACAAATTACATGAAGAATCAAGAGAGAAGAGCACCACACATGAAGAAATATGTCTCCGAAATACAACATTAATACAATTCATCAAACACACTTCAATTATCTCAACTGGACACAGGCACAGCAACACAAAGCATTCATACTACAGAACTATTTTACACACTATTTACACAATACAAAATTAAAAACACCAAAAATGAAATTACATGATGAATCAAGAAAGAAGATTTCCAAACATGAAGAGAGAAGATTAACTTCCACAAACAACGACTCTAACAACACAAACAAACTTCCTAATACATTTCAGTACACTGAGATAAAACATGCAATGGAGGATATGTGACGGTCACTGAGACCTACAAAGCCATTAGCTGCATCTTAAAATTGATACATATTAGGTGATGACACCTAACACAAATGGTTCTCTAAATGAACGAACTTGAATTTATCTCGAGTGTAATTGACATATGCAATTGCGTACTGTGATGAATACAGTAAATAACTGAAAGAGATGAAAACATATTACCATAAAAACATGACTATTGTAGCACACTATATGCTAAGTACATGGATGGACTAAAGTATCGGACACCTCGGCATTGAAACGGATTACCATTTATGATGTATACAATTCTGGCATGTATTAGCTACAAATGAAAATGGGAAAAACCTAATAAACCTAAACATCTGAATTCCTATTATGTCAGTATACAAGTGTGACAGAAAACTCTCTATGTGTAAAAAAACATTGTTACCAAGTTTCCAGAAACAAATGTGCAAGCTGTTAACTATCGACAAAGTTCAATGACAGAATAAATCCAAGTCTAAATCTCCAGATACATATAGAACTCTATGTACGATGTAAAAATGGCACAACCATCTATACCACATATCCTCCATACATACACGTATATTTCTCTACAGGTAAGTGTAATGCAACACGTTTTCAACACTTACACTCTACATATCAAACCATTTACATAAACACTAAATGAAGAATGAAGAAAGATTTTGTCTCATGGAGAAAAATGTCTCTACAAAACACTATACATGCTATACAACAGACCCACTCACACAAATATATCAGAACAGAATATTGCATCACTCTACATATGATACTATAAACCCAATTACACTCATTTTACATACTTCTCAGACAAATGACATGAAGAATCAAGAGAGAAGAGAACCACACATGAAGAAATATGACTCCGAAATACAACATTAATACAATTCATCAAACACACTTCAAATATCTCAACTGGACACAGACTCAACAACACAAAGCATTCATACTACAGAACTATTTTACACACTATTTACACAATACAAAATTAAAAACACCAAAAATGAAAGTACATGATGAATCAAGAAAGAAGATTTCCAAACATGAAGAGAGAAGATTAACTTCCACAAACAACGACTCTAACAACACAAACAAACTTCCTAATACATTTCAGTACACTGACATAAAACATGCAACGGAGGATATGTGACGGTCACTGAGACCTACAAAGCCATTAGCTGCATCTTAAAATTGATACATATTAGGTGATGACACCTAACACAAATGGTTCTCTAAATCAACGAATTTGAATTTATCTCGAGTGTAATTGACATATGCAATTGCGTACTGTGATGAATGCAGTAAATAACTGAAAGAGATGAAAACATATTACCATAAAAACATGACTATTGTAGCACACTATATGCTAAGTACATGGATGGACTAAAGTATCGGACACCTCGGCATTGA
This sequence comes from Schistocerca nitens, assembly GCF_023898315.1. Classification (NCBI taxonomy): domain Eukaryota; kingdom Metazoa; phylum Arthropoda; class Insecta; order Orthoptera; family Acrididae; genus Schistocerca; species Schistocerca nitens. The sequence continues at coordinate 453,069 of NW_026046061.1, forward strand.
AACGGATTACCATTTATGATGTATACAATTCTGGCATGTATTAGTTACAAATGAAAATGGGAAAAACCTAATAAACCTAATCATCTGAATTCCTATTATGTCAGTATACAAGTGTGACAGAAAACTCTCTATGTGTAAAAAAAACATTGTTACCATGTTTCCAGAAACAAATGTGCAAGCTGTTAATTATCGACAAAGTTCGATGACAGAATAAATCCAAGTCTAAATCTCCAGATAAATATAGAACTCTATGTACGATGTAAAAATGGCACAACCATCTATACCACATATCCTCCATACATACTCGTATATTTCTCTACAGGTAACTGTAATTCAACACCTTTTCAACACTCACACTCCACATATCAAACCATTTACACTAACACTACATGAAGAATGAAGAAAGAAGATTTTGTCTCATGGAGCTATATGTCTCTACAAAACACTATATAAGCTACACAACAAACCCACTCACACAAACAGATCAGAACACAACTTTACATCACTCTACATATGATACCATAAACCCAATTACACTCATTTTACATACTTCTCAGACAAATGACATGAAGAATCAAGAGAGAAGAGAACCACACATGAAGAAATATGTCTCCGAAATACAGCATTAATACAATTCATCAAACACACTTCAATTATCTCAACTGGACACAGGCACAGCAACACAAAGCATTCATACTACAGAACTATTTTACACACTATTTACACAATACAAAATTAAAAACACCAAAAATGAAATTACATGATGAATCAAGAAAGAAGATTTCCAAACATGAAGAGAGAAGATTAACTTCCACAAACAACGACTCTAACAACACAAACAAACTTCCTAATACATTTCAGTACACTGACATAAAACATGCAATGGAGGATATGTGACGGTCACTGAGACCTACAAAGCCATTAGCTGCATCTTAAAATTGATACATATTAGGTGATGACACCTAACACAAATGGTTCTCTAAATGAACGAACTTGAATTTATCTCGAGTGTAATTGACATATGCAATTGCGTACTGTGATGAATACAGTAAATAACTGAAAGAGATGAAAACATATTACCATAAAAACATGACTATTGTAGCACACTATATGCTAAGTACATGGATGGACTAAAGTATCGGACACCTCGGCATTGAAACGGATTACCATTTATGATGTATACAATTCTGGCATGTATTAGCTACAAATGAAAATGGGAAAAACCTAATAAACCTAAACATCTGAATTCCTATTATGTCAGTATACAAGTGTGACAGAAAACTCTCTATGTGTAAAAAAACATTGTTACCAAGTTTCCAGAAACAAATGTGCAAGCTGTTAACTATCGACAAAGTTCAATGACAGAATAAATCCAAGTCTAAATCTCCAGATACATATAGAACTCTATGTACGATGTAAAAATGGCACAACCATCTATACCACATATCCTCCATACATACACGTATATTTCTCTACAGGTAAGTGTAATGCAACACGTTTTCAACACTTACACTCTACATATCAAACCATTTACATAAACACTAAATGAAGAATGAAGAAAGATTTTGTCTCATGGAGAAAAATGTCTCTACAAAACACTATACATGCTATACAACAGACCCACTCACACAAATATATCAGAACAGAATATTGCATCACTCTACATATGATACTATAAACCCAATTACACTCATTTTACATACTTCTCAGACAAATGACATGAAGAATCAAGAGAGAAGAGAACCACACATGAAGAAATATGACTCCGAAATACAACATTAATACAATTCATCAAACACACTTCAATTATCTCAACTGGACACAGGCACAGCAACACAAAGCATTCATACTACAGAACTATTTTACACACAATACAAAATTAAAAACACCAAAAATGAAATTACATGATGAATCAAGAAAGAAGATTTCCAAACATGAAGAGAGAAGATTAACTTCCACAAACAACGACTCTAACAACACAAACAAACTTCCTAATACATTTCAGTACACTGAGATAAAACATGCAATGGAGGATATGTGACGGTCACTGAGACCTACAAAGCCATTAGCTGCATCTTAAAATTGATACATATTAGGTGATGACACCTAACACAAATGGTTCTCTAAATGAACGAACTTGAATTTATCTCGAGTGTAATTGACATATGCAATTGCGTACTGTGATGAATACAGTAAATAACTGAAAGAGATGAAAACATATTACCATAAAAACATGACTATTGTAGCACACTATATGCTAAGTACATGGATGGACTAAAGTATCGGACACCTCGGCATTGAAACGGATTACCATTTATGATGTATACAATTCTGGCATGTATTAGCTACAAATGAAAATGGGAAAAACCTAATAAACCTAAACATCTGAATTCCTATTATGTCAGTATACAAGTGTGACAGAAAACTCTCTATGTGTAAAAAAACATTGTTACCAAGTTTCCAGAAACAAATGTGCAAGCTGTTAACTATCGACAAAGTTCAATGACAGAATAAATCCAAGTCTAAATCTCCAGATACATATAGAACTCTATGTACGATGTAAAAATGGCACAACCATCTATACCACATATCCTCCATACATACACGTATATTTCTCTACAGGTAAGTGTAATGCAACACGTTTTCAACACTTACACTCTACATATCAAACCATTTACATAAACACTAAATGAAGAATGAAGAAAGATTTTGTCTCATGGAGAAAAATGTCTCTACAAAACACTATATAAGCTACACAACAAACCCACTCACACAAACAGATCAGAACACAACTTTACATCACTCTACATATGATACCATAAACACAATTACACTCATTTTACATACTTCTCAGACAAATGACATGAAGAATCAAGAGAGAAGAGAACCACACATGAAGAAATATGTCTCCGAAATACAGCATTAATACAATTCATCAAACACACTTCAATTATCTCAACTGGACACAGGCACAGCAACACAAAGCATTCATACTACAGAACTATTTTACACACTATTTACACAATACAAAATTAAAAACACCAAAAATGAAATTACATGATGAATCAAGAAAGAAGATTTCCAAACATGAAGAGAGAAGATTAACTTCCACAAACAACGACTCTAACAACACAAACAAACTTCCTAATACATTTCAGTACACTGACATAAAACATGCAACGGAGGATATGTGACGGTCACTGAGACCTACAAAGCCATTAGCTGCATCTTAAAATTGATACATATTAGGTGATGACACCTAACACAAATGGTTCTCTAAATCAACGAATTTGAATTTATCTCGAGTGTAATTGACATATGCAATTGCGTACTGTGATGAATACAGTAAATAACTGAAAGAGATGAAAACATATTACCATAAAAACATGACTATTGTAGCACACTATATGCTAAGTACATGGATGGACTAAAGTATCGGACACCTCGGCATTGAAACGGATTACCATTTATGATGTATACAATTCTGGCATGTATTAGTTACAAATGAAAATGGGAAAAACCTAATAAACCTAAACATCTGAATTCCTATTATGTCAGTATACAAGTGTGACAGAAAACTCTCTATGTGTAAAAAAACATTGTTACCAAGTTTCCAGAAACAAATGTGCAAGCTGTTAACTATCGACAAAGTTCAATGACAGAATAAATCCAAGTCTAAATCTCCAGATACATATAGAACTCTATGTACGATGTAAAAATGGCACAACCATCTATACCACATATCCTCCATACATACACGTATATTTCTCTACAGGTAAGTGTAATGCAACACGTTTTCAACACTTACACTCTACATATCAAACCATTTACATAAACACTAAATGAAGAATGAAGAAAGATTTTGTCTCATGGAGAAAAATGTCTCTACAAAACACTATACATGCTATACAACAGACCCACTCACACAAATATATCAGAACAGAATATTGCATCACTCTACATATGATACTATAAACCCAATTACACTCATTTTACATACTTCTCAGACAAATGACATGAAGAATCAAGAGAGAAGAGAACCACACATGAAGAAATATGACTCCGAAATACAACATTAATACAATTCATCAAACACACTTCAATTATCTCAACTGGACACAGGCACAGCAACACAAAGCATTCATACTACAGAACTATTTTACACACTATTTACACAATACAAAATTAAAAACACCAAAAATGAAATTACATGATGAATCAAGAAAGAAGATTTCCAAACATGAAGAGAGAAGATTAACTTCCACAAACAACGACTCTAACAACACAAACAAACTTCCTAATACATTTCAGTACACTGACATAAAACATGCAATGGAGGATATGTGACGGTCACTGAGACCTACAAAGCCATTAGCTGCATCTTAAAATTGATACATATTAGGTGATGACACCTAACACAAATGGTTCTCTAAATGAACGAACTTGAATTTATCTCGAGTGTAATTGACATATGCAATTGCGTACTGTGATGAATACAGTAAATAACTGAAAGAGATGAAAACATATTACCATAAAAACATGACTATTGTAGCACACTATATGCTAAGTACATGGATGGACTAAAGTATCGGACACCGCGGCATTGAAACGGATTACCATTTATGATGTATACAATTCTGGCATGTATTAGCTACAAATGAAAATGGGAAAAACCTAATAAACCTAAACATCTGAATTCCTATTATGTCAGTATACAAGTGTGACAGAAAACTCTCTATGTGTAAAAAAACATTGTTACCAAGTTTCCAGAAACAAATGTGCAAGCTGTTAACTATCGACAAAGTTCAATGACAGGATAAATCCAAGTCTAAATCTCCAGATACATATAGAACTCTATGTACGATGTAAAAATGGCACAACCATCTATACCACATATCCTCCATACATACACGTATATTTCTCTACAGGTAAGTGTAATGCAACACGTTTTCAACACTTACACTCTACATATCAAACCATTTACATAAACACTAAATGAAGAATGAAGAAAGATTTTGTCTCATGGAGAAAAATGTCTCTACAAAACACTATACATGCTATACAACAGACCCACTCACACAAATATATCAGAACAGAATATTGCATCACTCTACATATGATACTATAAACCCAATTACACTCATTTTACATACTTCTCAGACAAATGACATGAAGAATCAAGAGAGAAGAGAACCACACATGAAGAAATATGACTCCGAAATACAACATTAATACAATTCATCAAACACACTTCAATTATCTCAACTGGACACAGGCACAGCAACACAAAGCATTCATACTACAGAACTATTTTACACACTATTTACACAATACAAAATTAAAAACACCAAAAATGAAATTACATGATGAATCAAGAAAGAAGATTTCCAAACATGAAGAGAGAAGATTAACTTCCACAATCAACGACTCTAACAACACAAACAAACTTCCTAATACATTTCAGTACACTGACATAAAACATGCAATGGAGGATATGTGACGGTCACTGAGACCTACAAAGCCATTACCTGCATCTTAAAATTGATACATATTAGGTGATGACACCTAACACAAATGGTTCTCTAAATCAACGAATTTGAATTTATCTCGAGTGTAATTGACATATGCAATTGCGTACTGTGATGAATACAGTAAATAACTGAAAGAGATGAAAACATATTACCATAAAAACATGACTATTGTAGCACACTATATGCTAAGTACATGGATGGACTAAAGTATCGGACACCTCGGCATTGAAACGGATTACCATTTATGATGTATACAATTCTGGCATGTATTAGTTACAAATGAAAATGGGAAAAACCTAATAAACCTAAACATCTGAATTCCTATTATGTTAGTATACAAGTTTGACAGAAAACTCTCTATGTGTAAAAAAACATTGTTACCATGTTTCCAGAAACAAATGTGCAAGCTGTTAATTATCGACAAAGTTCAATGACAGAATAAATCCAAGTCTAAATCTCCAGATAAATATAGAACTCTATGTACGATGTAAAAATGGCACAACCATCTATACCACATATCCTCCATACATACTCGTATATTTCTTTACAGATAACTGTAATACAACACCTTTTCAACACTCACACTCCACATATCAAACCATTTACACTAACACTACATGAAGAATGAAGAAAGAAGATTTTGTCTCATGGAGATATATGTCTCTACAAAACACTATATAAGCTACACAACAAACCCACTCACACAAACAGATCAGAACACAACTTTACATCACTCTACATATGATACCATAAACACAATTACACTCATTTTACATACTTCTCAGACAAATGACATGAAGAATCAAGAGAGAAGAGAACCACACATGAAGAAATATGTCTCCGAAATACAGCATTAATACAATTCATCAAACACACTTCAATTATCTCAACTGGACACAGGCACAGCAACACAAAGCATTCATACTACAGAACTATTTTACACACTATTTACACAATACAAAATTAAAAACACCAAAAATGAAATTACATGATGAATCAAGAAAGAAGATTTCCAAACATGAAGAGATAAGATTAACTTCCACAAACAACGACTCTAACAACACAAACAAACTTCCTAATACATTTCAGTACACTGACATAAAACATGCAATGGAGGATATGTGACGGTCACTGAGACCTACAAAGCCATTAGCTGCATCTTAAAATTGATACATATTAGGTGATGACACCTAAGACAAATGGTTCTCTAAATGAACGAACTTGAATTTATCTCGAGTGTAATTGACATATGCAATTGCGTACTGTGATGAATACAGTAAATAACTGAAAGAGATGAAAACATATTACCATAAAAACATGACTATTGTAGCACACTATATGCTAAGTACATGGATGGACTAAAGTATCGGACACCTCGGCATTGAAACGGATTACCATTTATGATGTATACAATTCTGGCATGTATTAGCTACAAATGAAAATGGGAAAAACCTAATAAACCTAAACATCTGAATTCCTATTATGTCAGTATACAAGTGTGACAGAAAACACTCTATGTGTAAAAAAACATTGTTACCAAGTTTCCAGAAACAAATGTGCAAGCTGTTAACTATCGACAAAGTTCAATGACAGAATAAATCCAAGTCTAAATCTCCAGATACATATAGAACTCTATGTACGATGTAAAAATGGCACAACCATCTATACCACATATCCTCCATACATACACGTATATTTCTCTACAGGTAAGTGTAATGCAACACGTTTTCAACACTTACACTCTACATATCAAACCATTTACATAAACACTAAATGAAGAATGAAGAAAGATTTTGTCTCATGGAGAAAAATGTCTCTACAAAACACTATACATGCTATACAACAGACCCACTCACACAAATATATCAGAACAGAATATTGCATCACTCTACATATGATACTATAAACCCAATTACACTCATTTTACATACTTCTCAGACAAATGACATGAAGAATCAAGAGAGAAGAGAACCACACATGAAGAAATATGACTCCGAAATACAACATTAATACAATTCATCAAACACACTTCAATTATCTCAACTGGACACAGGCACAGCAACACAAAGCATTCATACTACAGAACTATTTTACACACAATTTACACAATACAAAATTAAAAACACCAAAAATGAAATTACATGATGAATCAAGAAAGAAGATTTCCAAACATGAAGAGAGAAGATTAACTTCCACAAACAACGACTCTAACAACACAAACAAACTTCCTAATACATTTCAGTACACTGACATAAAACATGCAATGGAGGATATGTGACGGTCACTGAGACCTACAAAGCCATTAGCTGCATCTTAAAATTGATACATATTAGGTGATGACACCTAAGACAAATGGTTCTCTAAATGAACGAACTTGAATTTATCTCGAGTGTAATTGACATATGCAATTGCGTACTGTGATGAATACAGTAAATAACTGAAAGAGATGAAAACATATTACCATAAAAACATGACTATTGTAGCACACTATATGCTAAGTACATGGATGGACTAAAGTATCGGACACCTCGGCATTGAAACGGATTACCATTTATGATGTATACAATTCTGGCATGTATTAGCTACAAATGAAAATGGGAAAAACCTAATAAACCTAAACATCTGAATTCCTATTATGTCAGTATACAAGTGTGACAGAAAACTCTCTATGTGTAAAAAAACATTGTTACCAAGTTTCCAGAAACAAATGTGCAAGCTGTTAACTATCGACAAAGTTCAATGACAGAATAAATCCAAGTCTAAATCTCCAGATACATATGGAACTCTATGTACGATGTAAAAATGGCACAACCAACTATACCACATATCCTCCATACATACACGTATATTTCTCTACAGGTAAGTGTAATGCAACACGTTTTCAACACTTACACTCTACATATCAAACCATTTACATAAACACTAAATGAAGAATGAAGAAAGATTTTGTCTCATGGAGAAAAATGTCTCTACAAAACACTATACATGCTATACAACAGACCCACTCACACAAATATATCAGAACAGAATATTGCATCACTCTACATATGATACTATAAACACAATTACACTCATTTTACATACTTCTCAGACAAATGACATGAAGAATCAAGAGAGAAGAGAACCACACATGAAGAAATATGACTCCGAAATACAACATTAATACAATTCATCAAACACACTTCAAATATCTCAACTGGACACAGACTCAACAACACAAAGCATTCATACTACAGAACTATTTTACACACTATTTACACAATACAAAATTAAAAACACCAAAAATGAAATTACATGATGAATCAAGAAAGAAGATTTCCAAACATGAAGAGAGAAGATTAACTTCCACAAACAACGACTCTAACAACACAAACAAACTTCCTAATACATTTCAGTACACTGACATAAAACATGCAATGGAGGATATGTGATGGTCACTGAGACCTACAAAGCCATTAGCTGCATCTTAAAATTGATACATATTAGGTGATGACACCTAACACAAATGGTTCTCTAAATGAACGAACTTGAATTTATCTCGAGTGTAATTGACATATGCAATTGCGTACTGTGATGAATACAGTAAATAACTGAAAGAGATGAAAACATATTACCATAGAAACATGACTATTGTAGCACACTATATGCTAAGTACATGGATGGACTAAAGTATCGGACACCTCGGCATTGAAACGGATAACCATTTATGATGTATACAATTCTGGCATGTATTAGCTACAAATGAAAATGGGAAAAACCTAATAAACCTAAACATCTGAATTCCTATTATGTCAGTATACAAGTGTGACAGAAAACTCTCTATGTGTAAAAAAACATTGTTACCAAGTTTCCAGAAACAAATGTGCAAGCTGTTAACTATCGACAAAGTTCAATGACAGAATAAATCCAAGTCTAAATCTCCAGATACATATAGAACTCTATGTACGATGTAAAAATGGCACAACCATCTATACCACATATCCTCCATACATACTCGTATATTTCTCTACAGATAACTGTAATACAACACCTTTTCAACACTCACACTCCACATATCAAACCATTTACACTAACACTACATGAAGAATGAAGAAAGAAGATTTTGTCTCATGGAGATATATGTCTCTACAAAACACTATATAAGCTACACAACAAACCCACTCACACAAACAGATCAGAACACAACTTTACATCACTCTACATATGATACCATAAACACAATTACACTCATTTTAAATACTTCTCAGACAAATGACATGAAGAATAAAGAGAGAAGAGAACCACACATGAAGAAATATGACTCCGAAATACAACATTAATACAATTCATCAAACACACTTCAAATATCTCAACTGGACACAGACTCAACAACACAAAGCATTCATACTACAGAACTATTTTACACACTATTTACACAATACAAAATTAAAAACACCAAAAATGAAAGTACATGATGAATCAAGAAAGAAGATTTCCAAACATGAAGAGAGAAGATTAACTTCCACAAACAACGACTCTAACAACACAAACAAACTTCCTAATACATTTCAGTACACTGACATAAAACATGCAACGGAGGATATGTGACGGTCACTGAGACCTACAAAGCCATTAGCTGCATCTTAAAATTGATACATATTAGGTGATGACACCTAACACAAATGGTTCTCTAAATCAACGAATTTGAATTTATCTCGAGTGTAATTGACATATGCAATTGCGTACTGTGATGAATACAGTAAATAACTGAAACAGATGAAAACATATTACCATAAAAACATGACTATTGTAGCACACTATATGCTAAGTACATGGATGGACTAAAGTATCGGACACCTCGGCATTGAAACGGATTACCATTTATGATGTATACAATTCTGGCATGTATTAGTTACAAATGAAAATGGGAAAAACCTAATAAACCTAATCATCTGAATTCCTATTATGTCAGTATACAAGTGTGACAGAAAACTCTCTATGTGTAAAAAAAACATTGTTACCATGTTTCCAGAAACAAATGTGCAAGCTGTTAATTATCGACAAAGTTCAATGACAGAATAAATCCAAGTCTAAATCTCCAGATAAATATAGAACTCTATGTACGATGTAAAAATGGCACAACCATCTATACCACATATCCTCCATACATACACGTATATTTCTCTACAGGTAAGTGTAATGCAACACGTTTTCAACACTTACACTCTACATATCAAACCATTTACATAAACACTAAATGAAGAATGAAGAAAGATTTTGTCTCATGGAGAAAAATGTCTCTACAAAACACTATACATGCTATACAACAGACCCACTCACACAAATATATCAGAACAGAATATTGCATCACTCTACATATGATACTATAAACACAATTACACTCATTTTACATACTTCTCAGACAAATGACATGAAGAATCAAGAGAGAAGAGAACCACACATGAAGAAATATGACTCCGAAATACAACATTAATACAATTCATCAAACACACTTCAATTATCTCAACTGGACACAGGCACAGCAACACAAAGCATTCATACTACAGAACTATTTTACACACAATTTACACAATACAAAATTAAAAACACCAAAAATGAAATTACATGATGAATCAAGAAAGAAGATTTCCAAACATGAAGAGAGAAGATTAACTTCCACAAACAACGACTCTAACAACACAAACAAACATCCTAATACATTTCAGTACACTGACATAAAACATGCAATGGAGGATATGTGACGGTCACTGAGACCTACAAAGCCATTAGCTGCATCTTAAAATTGATACATATTAGGTGATGACACCTAACACAAATGGTTCTCTAAATGAACGAACTTGAATTTATCTCGAGTGTAATTGACATATGCAATTGCGTACTGTGATGAATACAGTAAATAACTGAAAGAGATGAAAACATATTACCATAGAAACATGACTATTGTAGCACACTATATGCTAAGTACATGGATGGACTAAAGTATCGGACACCTCGGCATTGAAACGGATTACCATTTATGATGTATACAATTCTGGCATGTATTAGCTACAAATGAAAATGGGAAAAACCTAATAAACCTAAACATCTGAATTCCTATTATGTCAGTATACAAGTGTGACAGAAAACTCTCTATGTGTAAAAAAACATTGTTACCAAGTTTCCAGAAACAAATGTGCAAGCTGTTAACTATCGACAAAGTTCAATGACAGAATAAATCCAAGTCTAAATCTCCAGATACATATAGAACTCTATGTACGATGTAAAAATGGCACAACCATCTATACCACATATCCACCATACATACTCGTATATTTCTCTACAGGTAACTGTAATTCAACACCTTTTCAACACTCACACTCCACATATCAAACCATTTACACTAACACTACATGAAGAATGAAGAAAGAAGATTTTGTCTCATGGAGCTATATGTCTCTACAAAACACTATATAAGCTACACAACAAACCCACTCACACAAACAGATCAGAACACAACTTTACATCACTCTACATATGATACCATAAACCCAATTACACTCATTTTACATACTTCTCAGACAAATGACATGAAGAATCAAGAGAGAAGAGAACCACACATGAAGAAATATGTCTCCGAAATACAGCATTAATACAATTCATCAAACATACTTCAATTATCTCAACTGGACACAGGCACAGCAACACAAAGCATTCATACTACAGAACTATTTTACACACTATTTACACAATACAAAATTAAAAACACCAAAAATGAAATTACATGATGAATCAAGAAAGAAGATTTCCAAACATGAAGAGAGAAGATTAACTTCCACAAACAACGACTCTAACAACACAAACAAACTTCCTAATACATTTCAGTACACTGACATAAAACATGCAATGGAGGATATGTGACGGTCACTCAGACCTACAAAGCCATTAGCTGCATCTTAAAATTGATACATATTAGGTGATGACACCTAAGACAAATGGTTCTCTAAATGAACGAACTTGAATTTATCTCGAGTGTAATTGACATATGCAATTGCGTACTGTGATGAATACAGTAAATAACTGAAACAGATGAAAACATATTACCATAAAAACATGACTATTGTAGCACACTATATGCTAAGTACATGGATGAACTCAAGTATCGGACACCTCGGCATTGAAACGGATTACCATTTATGATGTATACAATTCTGGCATGTATTAGTTACAAATGAAAATGGGAAAAACCTAATAAACCTAATCATCTGAATTCCTATTATGTCAGTATACAAGTGTGACAGAAAACTCTCTATGTGTAAAAAAAACATTGTTACCATGTTTCCAGAAACAAATGTGCAAGCTGTTTAATTATCGACAAAGTTCAATGACAGAATAAATCCAAGTCTAAATCTCCAGATACATATAGAACTCTATGTACGATGTAAAAATGGCACAACCATCTATACCACATATCCTCCATACATACATGTATATTTCTCTACAGGTAACTGTAATGCAACACGTTTTCAACACTTACACTCTACATATCAAACCATTTACATAAACACTAAATGAAGAATGAAGAATGATTTTGTCTCATGGAGAAAAATGTCTCTACAAAACACGATATAAGCTACACAAAAAACCCACTCACACAAACAGATCAGAACACAACTTTACATCACTCTACATATGATACCATAAACCCAATTACACTCATTTTACATACTTCTCAGACAAATTACATGAAGAATCAAGAGAGAAGAGCACCACACATGAAGAAATATGTCTCCGAAATACAACATTAATACAATTCATCAAACACACTTCAATTATCTCAACTGGACACAGGCACAGCAACACAAAGCATTCATACTACAGAACTATTTTACACACTATTTACACAATACAAAATTAAAAACACCAAAAATGAAATTACATGATGAATCAAGAAAGAAGATTTCCAAACATGAAGAGAGAAGATTAACTTCCACAAACAACGACTCTAACAACACAAACAAACTTCCTAATACATTTCAGTACACTGAGATAAAACATGCAATGGAGGATATGTGACGGTCACTGAGACCTACAAAGCCATTAGCTGCATCTTAAAATTGATACATATTAGGTGATGACACCTAACACAAATGGTTCTCTAAATGAACGAACTTGAATTTATCTCGAGTGTAATTGACATATGCAATTGCGTACTGTGATGAATACAGTAAATAACTGAAAGAGATGAAAACATATTACCATAAAAACATGACTATTGTAGCACACTATATGCTAAGTACATGGATGGACTAAAGTATCGGACACCTCGGCATTGAAACGGATTACCATTTATGATGTATACAATTCTGGCATGTATTAGCTACAAATGAAAATGGGAAAAACCTAATAAACCTAAACATCTGAATTCCTATTATGTCAGTATACAAGTGTGACAGAAAACTCTCTATGTGTAAAAAAACATTGTTACCAAGTTTCCAGAAACAAATGTGCAAGCTGTTAACTATCGACAAAGTTCAATGACAGAATAAATCCAAGTCTAAATCTCCAGATACATATAGAACTCTATGTACGATGTAAAAATGGCACAACCATCTATACCACATATCCTCCATACATACACGTATATTTCTCTACAGGTAAGTGTAATGCAACACGTTTTCAACACTTACACTCTACATATCAAACCATTTACATAAACACTAAATGAAGAATGAAGAAAGATTTTGTCTCATGGAGAAAAATGTCTCTACAAAACACTATACATGCTATACAACAGACCCACTCACACAAATATATCAGAACAGAATATTGCATCACTCTACATATGATACTATAAACCCAATTACACTCATTTTACATACTTCTCAGACAAATGACATGAAGAATCAAGAGAGAAGAGAACCACACATGAAGAAATATGACTCCGAAATACAACATTAATACAATTCATCAAACACACTTCAATTATCTCAACTGGACACAGGCACAGCAACACAAAGCATTCATACTACAGAACTATTTTACACACAATACAAAATTAAAAACACCAAAAATGAAATTACATGATGAATCAAGAAAGAAGATTTCCAAACATGAAGAGAGAAGATTAACTTCCACAAACAACGACTCTAACAACACAAACAAACTTCCTAATACATTTCAGTACACTGACATAAAACATGCAACGGAGGATATGTGACGGTCACTGAGACCTACAAAGCCATTAGCTGCATCTTAAAATTGATACATATTAGGTGATGACACCTAACACAAATGGTTCTCTAAATCAACGAATTTGAATTTATCTCGAGTGTAATTGACATATGCAATTGCGTACTGTGATGAATACAGTAAATAACTGAAAGAGATGAAAACATATTACCATAAAAACATGACTATTGTAGCACACTATATGCTAAGTACATGGATGGACTAAAGTATCGGACACCTCGGCATTGAAACGGATTACCATTTATGATGTATACAATTCTGGCATGTATTAGTTACAAATGAAAATGGGAAAAACCTAATAAACCTAATCATCTGAATTCCTATTATGTCAGTATACAAGTGTGACAGAAAACTCTCTATGTGTAAAAAAAACATTGTTACCATGTTTCCAGAAACAAATGTGCAAGCTGTTAATTATCGACAAAGTTCGATGACAGAATAAATCCAAGTCTAAATCTCCAGATAAATATAGAACTCTATGTACGATGTAAAAATGGCACAACCATCTATACCACATATCCTCCATACATACTCGTATATTTCTCTACAGGTAACTGTAATTCAACACCTTTTCAACACTCACACTCCACATATCAAACCATTTACACTAACACTACATGAAGAATGAAGAAAGAAGATTTTGTCTCATGGAGCTATATGTCTCTACAAAACACTATATAAGCTACACAACAAACCCACTCACACAAACAGATCAGAACACAACTTTACATCACTCTACATATGATACCATAAACCCAATTACACTCATTTTACATACTTCTCAGACAAATGACATGAAGAATCAAGAGAGAAGAGAACCACACATGAAGAAATATGTCTCCGAAATACAACATTAATACAATTCATCAAACACACTTCAATTATCTCAACTGGACACAGGCACAGCAACACAAAGCATTCATACTACAGAACTATTTTACACACTATTTACACAATACAAAATTAAAAACACCAAAAATGAAATTACATGATGAATCAAGAAAGAAGATTTCCAAACATGAAGAGAGAAGATTAACTTCCACAAACAACGACTCTAACAACACAAACAAACTTCCTAATACATTTCAGTACACTGACATAAAACATGCAATGGAGGATATGTGACGGTCACTCAGACCTACAAAGCCATTAGCTGCATCTTAAAATTGATACATATTAGGTGATGACACCTAACACAAATGGTTCTCTAAATGAACGAACTTGAATTTATCTCGAGTGTAATTGACATATGCAATTGCGTACTGTGATGAATACAGTAAATAACTGAAAGAGATGAAAACATATTACCATAAAAACATGACTATTGTAGCACACTATATGCTAAGTACATGGATGGACTAAAGTATCGGACACCTCGGCATTGAAACGGATTACCATTTATGATGTATACAATTCTGGCATGTATTAGCTACAAATGAAAATGGGAAAAACCTAATAAACCTAAACATCTGAATTCCTATTATGTCAGTATACAAGTGTGACAGAAAACTCTCTATGTGTAAAAAAACATTGTTACCAAGTTTCCAGAAACAAATGTGCAAGCTGTTAACTATCGACAAAGTTCAATGACAGAATAAATCCAAGTCTAAATCTCCAGATACATATAGAACTCTATGTACGATGTAAAAATGGCACAACCATCTATACCACATATCCTCCATACATACACGTATATTTCTCTACAGGTAAGTGTAATGCAACACGTTTTCAACACTTACACTCTACATATCAAACCATTTACATAAACACTAAATGAAGAATGAAGAAAGATTTTGTCTCATGGAGAAAAATGTCTCTACAAAACACTATACATGCTATACAACAGACCCACTCACACAAATATAT
Organism: Schistocerca nitens; assembly: GCF_023898315.1. Lineage (NCBI taxonomy): Eukaryota > Metazoa > Arthropoda > Insecta > Orthoptera > Acrididae > Schistocerca > Schistocerca nitens. Next base: position 469,694 of record NW_026046061.1, read on the forward strand.
CAGAACAGAATATTGCATCACTCTACATATGATACTATAAACCCAATTACACTCATTTTACATACTTCTCAGACAAATGACATGAAGAATCAAGAGAGAAGAGAACCACACATGAAGAAATATGACTCCGAAATACAACATTAATACAATTCATCAAACACACTTCAATTATCTCAACTGGACACAGGCACAGCAACACAAAGCATTCATACTACAGAACTATTTTACACACAATACAAAATTAAAAACACCAAAAATGAAATTACATGATGAATCAAGAAAGAAGATTTCCAAACATGAAGAGAGAAGATTAACTTCCACAAACAACGACTCTAACAACACAAACAAACTTCCTAATACATTTCAGTACACTGAGATAAAACATGCAATGGAGGATATGTGACGGTCACTGAGACCTACAAAGCCATTAGCTGCATCTTAAAATTGATACATATTAGGTGATGACACCTAACACAAATGGTTCTCTAAATGAACGAACTTGAATTTATCTCGAGTGTAATTGACATATGCAATTGCGTACTGTGATGAATACAGTAAATAACTGAAAGAGATGAAAACATATTACCATAAAAACATGACTATTGTAGCACACTATATGCTAAGTACATGGATGGACTAAAGTATCGGACACCTCGGCATTGAAACGGATTACCATTTATGATGTATACAATTCTGGCATGTATTAGCTACAAATGAAAATGGGAAAAACCTAATAAACCTAAACATCTGAATTCCTATTATGTCAGTATACAAGTGTGACAGAAAACTCTCTATGTGTAAAAAAACATTGTTACCAAGTTTCCAGAAACAAATGTGCAAGCTGTTAACTATCGACAAAGTTCAATGACAGAATAAATCCAAGTCTAAATCTCCAGATACATATAGAACTCTATGTACGATGTAAAAATGGCACAACCATCTATACCACATATCCTCCATACATACACGTATATTTCTCTACAGGTAAGTGTAATGCAACACGTTTTCAACACTTACACTCTACATATCAAACCATTTACATAAACACTAAATGAAGAATGAAGAAAGATTTTGTCTCATGGAGAAAAATGTCTCTACAAAACACTATATAAGCTACACAACAAACCCACTCACACAAACAGATCAGAACACAACTTTACATCACTCTACATATGATACCATAAACACAATTACACTCATTTTACATACTTCTCAGACAAATGACATGAAGAATCAAGAGAGAAGAGAACCACACATGAAGAAATATGTCTCCGAAATACAGCATTAATACAATTCATCAAACACACTTCAATTATCTCAACTGGACACAGGCACAGCAACACAAAGCATTCATACTACAGAACTATTTTACACACTATTTACACAATACAAAATTAAAAACACCAAAAATGAAATTACATGATGAATCAAGAAAGAAGATTTCCAAACATGAAGAGAGAAGATTAACTTCCACAAACAACGACTCTAACAACACAAACAAACTTCCTAATACATTTCAGTACACTGACATAAAACATGCAACGGAGGATATGTGACGGTCACTGAGACCTACAAAGCCATTAGCTGCATCTTAAAATTGATACATATTAGGTGATGACACCTAACACAAATGGTTCTCTAAATCAACGAATTTGAATTTATCTCGAGTGTAATTGACATATGCAATTGCGTACTGTGATGAATACAGTAAATAACTGAAAGAGATGAAAACATATTACCATAAAAACATGACTATTGTAGCACACTATATGCTAAGTACATGGATGGACTAAAGTATCGGACACCTCGGCATTGAAACGGATTACCATTTATGATGTATACAATTCTGGCATGTATTAGTTACAAATGAAAATGGGAAAAACCTAATAAACCTAAACATCTGAATTCCTATTATGTCAGTATACAAGTGTGACAGAAAACTCTCTATGTGTAAAAAAACATTGTTACCAAGTTTCCAGAAACAAATGTGCAAGCTGTTAACTATCGACAAAGTTCAATGACAGAATAAATCCAAGTCTAAATCTCCAGATACATATAGAACTCTATGTACGATGTAAAAATGGCACAACCATCTATACCACATATCCTCCATACATACACGTATATTTCTCTACAGGTAAGTGTAATGCAACACGTTTTCAACACTTACACTCTACATATCAAACCATTTACATAAACACTAAATGAAGAATGAAGAAAGATTTTGTCTCATGGAGAAAAATGTCTCTACAAAACACTATACATGCTATACAACAGACCCACTCACACAAATATATCAGAACAGAATATTGCATCACTCTACATATGATACTATAAACCCAATTACACTCATTTTACATACTTCTCAGACAAATGACATGAAGAATCAAGAGAGAAGAGAACCACACATGAAGAAATATGACTCCGAAATACAACATTAATACAATTCATCAAACACACTTCAATTATCTCAACTGGACACAGGCACAGCAACACAAAGCATTCATACTACAGAACTATTTTACACACTATTTACACAATACAAAATTAAAAACACCAAAAATGAAATTACATGATGAATCAAGAAAGAAGATTTCCAAACATGAAGAGAGAAGATTAACTTCCACAAACAACGACTCTAACAACACAAACAAACTTCCTAATACATTTCAGTACACTGACATAAAACATGCAATGGAGGATATGTGACGGTCACTGAGACCTACAAAGCCATTAGCTGCATCTTAAAATTGATACATATTAGGTGATGACACCTAACACAAATGGTTCTCTAAATGAACGAACTTGAATTTATCTCGAGTGTAATTGACATATGCAATTGCGTACTGTGATGAATACAGTAAATAACTGAAAGAGATGAAAACATATTACCATAAAAACATGACTATTGTAGCACACTATATGCTAAGTACATGGATGGACTAAAGTATCGGACACCGCGGCATTGAAACGGATTACCATTTATGATGTATACAATTCTGGCATGTATTAGCTACAAATGAAAATGGGAAAAACCTAATAAACCTAAACATCTGAATTCCTATTATGTCAGTATACAAGTGTGACAGAAAACTCTCTATGTGTAAAAAAACATTGTTACCAAGTTTCCAGAAACAAATGTGCAAGCTGTTAACTATCGACAAAGTTCAATGACAGGATAAATCCAAGTCTAAATCTCCAGATACATATAGAACTCTATGTACGATGTAAAAATGGCACAACCATCTATACCACATATCCTCCATACATACACGTATATTTCTCTACAGGTAAGTGTAATGCAACACGTTTTCAACACTTACACTCTACATATCAAACCATTTACATAAACACTAAATGAAGAATGAAGAAAGATTTTGTCTCATGGAGAAAAATGTCTCTACAAAACACTATACATGCTATACAACAGACCCACTCACACAAATATATCAGAACAGAATATTGCATCACTCTACATATGATACTATAAACCCAATTACACTCATTTTACATACTTCTCAGACAAATGACATGAAGAATCAAGAGAGAAGAGAACCACACATGAAGAAATATGACTCCGAAATACAACATTAATACAATTCATCAAACACACTTCAATTATCTCAACTGGACACAGGCACAGCAACACAAAGCATTCATACTACAGAACTATTTTACACACTATTTACACAATACAAAATTAAAAACACCAAAAATGAAATTACATGATGAATCAAGAAAGAAGATTTCCAAACATGAAGAGAGAAGATTAACTTCCACAATCAACGACTCTAACAACACAAACAAACTTCCTAATACATTTCAGTACACTGACATAAAACATGCAATGGAGGATATGTGACGGTCACTGAGACCTACAAAGCCATTACCTGCATCTTAAAATTGATACATATTAGGTGATGACACCTAACACAAATGGTTCTCTAAATCAACGAATTTGAATTTATCTCGAGTGTAATTGACATATGCAATTGCGTACTGTGATGAATACAGTAAATAACTGAAAGAGATGAAAACATATTACCATAAAAACATGACTATTGTAGCACACTATATGCTAAGTACATGGATGGACTAAAGTATCGGACACCTCGGCATTGAAACGGATTACCATTTATGATGTATACAATTCTGGCATGTATTAGTTACAAATGAAAATGGGAAAAACCTAATAAACCTAAACATCTGAATTCCTATTATGTTAGTATACAAGTTTGACAGAAAACTCTCTATGTGTAAAAAAACATTGTTACCATGTTTCCAGAAACAAATGTGCAAGCTGTTAATTATCGACAAAGTTCAATGACAGAATAAATCCAAGTCTAAATCTCCAGATAAATATAGAACTCTATGTACGATGTAAAAATGGCACAACCATCTATACCACATATCCTCCATACATACTCGTATATTTCTTTACAGATAACTGTAATACAACACCTTTTCAACACTCACACTCCACATATCAAACCATTTACACTAACACTACATGAAGAATGAAGAAAGAAGATTTTGTCTCATGGAGATATATGTCTCTACAAAACACTATATAAGCTACACAACAAACCCACTCACACAAACAGATCAGAACACAACTTTACATCACTCTACATATGATACCATAAACACAATTACACTCATTTTACATACTTCTCAGACAAATGACATGAAGAATCAAGAGAGAAGAGAACCACACATGAAGAAATATGTCTCCGAAATACAGCATTAATACAATTCATCAAACACACTTCAATTATCTCAACTGGACACAGGCACAGCAACACAAAGCATTCATACTACAGAACTATTTTACACACTATTTACACAATACAAAATTAAAAACACCAAAAATGAAATTACATGATGAATCAAGAAAGAAGATTTCCAAACATGAAGAGATAAGATTAACTTCCACAAACAACGACTCTAACAACACAAACAAACTTCCTAATACATTTCAGTACACTGACATAAAACATGCAATGGAGGATATGTGACGGTCACTGAGACCTACAAAGCCATTAGCTGCATCTTAAAATTGATACATATTAGGTGATGACACCTAAGACAAATGGTTCTCTAAATGAACGAACTTGAATTTATCTCGAGTGTAATTGACATATGCAATTGCGTACTGTGATGAATACAGTAAATAACTGAAAGAGATGAAAACATATTACCATAAAAACATGACTATTGTAGCACACTATATGCTAAGTACATGGATGGACTAAAGTATCGGACACCTCGGCATTGAAACGGATTACCATTTATGATGTATACAATTCTGGCATGTATTAGCTACAAATGAAAATGGGAAAAACCTAATAAACCTAAACATCTGAATTCCTATTATGTCAGTATACAAGTGTGACAGAAAACACTCTATGTGTAAAAAAACATTGTTACCAAGTTTCCAGAAACAAATGTGCAAGCTGTTAACTATCGACAAAGTTCAATGACAGAATAAATCCAAGTCTAAATCTCCAGATACATATAGAACTCTATGTACGATGTAAAAATGGCACAACCATCTATACCACATATCCTCCATACATACACGTATATTTCTCTACAGGTAAGTGTAATGCAACACGTTTTCAACACTTACACTCTACATATCAAACCATTTACATAAACACTAAATGAAGAATGAAGAAAGATTTTGTCTCATGGAGAAAAATGTCTCTACAAAACACTATACATGCTATACAACAGACCCACTCACACAAATATATCAGAACAGAATATTGCATCACTCTACATATGATACTATAAACCCAATTACACTCATTTTACATACTTCTCAGACAAATGACATGAAGAATCAAGAGAGAAGAGAACCACACATGAAGAAATATGACTCCGAAATACAACATTAATACAATTCATCAAACACACTTCAATTATCTCAACTGGACACAGGCACAGCAACACAAAGCATTCATACTACAGAACTATTTTACACACAATTTACACAATACAAAATTAAAAACACCAAAAATGAAATTACATGATGAATCAAGAAAGAAGATTTCCAAACATGAAGAGAGAAGATTAACTTCCACAAACAACGACTCTAACAACACAAACAAACTTCCTAATACATTTCAGTACACTGACATAAAACATGCAATGGAGGATATGTGACGGTCACTGAGACCTACAAAGCCATTAGCTGCATCTTAAAATTGATACATATTAGGTGATGACACCTAAGACAAATGGTTCTCTAAATGAACGAACTTGAATTTATCTCGAGTGTAATTGACATATGCAATTGCGTACTGTGATGAATACAGTAAATAACTGAAAGAGATGAAAACATATTACCATAAAAACATGACTATTGTAGCACACTATATGCTAAGTACATGGATGGACTAAAGTATCGGACACCTCGGCATTGAAACGGATTACCATTTATGATGTATACAATTCTGGCATGTATTAGCTACAAATGAAAATGGGAAAAACCTAATAAACCTAAACATCTGAATTCCTATTATGTCAGTATACAAGTGTGACAGAAAACTCTCTATGTGTAAAAAAACATTGTTACCAAGTTTCCAGAAACAAATGTGCAAGCTGTTAACTATCGACAAAGTTCAATGACAGAATAAATCCAAGTCTAAATCTCCAGATACATATGGAACTCTATGTACGATGTAAAAATGGCACAACCAACTATACCACATATCCTCCATACATACACGTATATTTCTCTACAGGTAAGTGTAATGCAACACGTTTTCAACACTTACACTCTACATATCAAACCATTTACATAAACACTAAATGAAGAATGAAGAAAGATTTTGTCTCATGGAGAAAAATGTCTCTACAAAACACTATACATGCTATACAACAGACCCACTCACACAAATATATCAGAACAGAATATTGCATCACTCTACATATGATACTATAAACACAATTACACTCATTTTACATACTTCTCAGACAAATGACATGAAGAATCAAGAGAGAAGAGAACCACACATGAAGAAATATGACTCCGAAATACAACATTAATACAATTCATCAAACACACTTCAAATATCTCAACTGGACACAGACTCAACAACACAAAGCATTCATACTACAGAACTATTTTACACACTATTTACACAATACAAAATTAAAAACACCAAAAATGAAATTACATGATGAATCAAGAAAGAAGATTTCCAAACATGAAGAGAGAAGATTAACTTCCACAAACAACGACTCTAACAACACAAACAAACTTCCTAATACATTTCAGTACACTGACATAAAACATGCAATGGAGGATATGTGATGGTCACTGAGACCTACAAAGCCATTAGCTGCATCTTAAAATTGATACATATTAGGTGATGACACCTAACACAAATGGTTCTCTAAATGAACGAACTTGAATTTATCTCGAGTGTAATTGACATATGCAATTGCGTACTGTGATGAATACAGTAAATAACTGAAAGAGATGAAAACATATTACCATAAAAACATGACTATTGTAGCACACTATATGCTAAGTACATGGATGGACTAAAGTATCGGACACCTCGGCATTGAAACGGATAACCATTTATGATGTATACAATTCTGGCATGTATTAGCTATTAATGAAAATGGGAAAAACCTAATAAACCTAAACATCTGAATTCCTATTATGTCAGTATACAAGTGTGACAGAAAACTCTCTATGTGTAAAAAAACATTGTTACCAAGTTTCCAGAAACAAATGTGCAAGCTGTTAACTATCGACAAAGTTCAATGACAGAATAAATCCAAGTCTAAATCTCCAGATACATATAGAACTCCATGTACGATGTAAAAATGGCACAACCAACTATACCACATATCCTCCATACATACACGTATATTTCTCTACAGGTAAGTGTAATGCAACACGTTTTCAACACTTACACTCTACATATCAAACCATTTACATAAACACTAAATGAAGAATGAAGAAAGATTTTGTCTCATGGAGAAAAATGTCTCTACAAAACACTATACATGCTATACAACAGACCCACTCACACAAATATATCAGAACAGAATATTGCATCACTCTACATATGATACTATAAACCCAATTACACTCATTTTACATACTTCTCAGACAAATGACATGAAGAATCAAGAGAGAAGAGAACCACACATGAAGAAATATGACTCCGAAATACAACATTAATACAATTCATCAAACACACTTCAAATATCTCAACTGGACACAGACTCAACAACACAAAGCATTCATACTACAGAACTATTTTACACACTATTTACACAATACAAAATTAAAAACACCAAAAATGAAAGTACATGATGAATCAAGAAAGAAGATTTCCAAACATGAAGAGAGAAGATTAACTTCCACAAACAACGACTCTAACAACACAAACAAACTTCCTAATACATTTCAGTACACTGACATAAAACATGCAACGGAGGATATGTGACGGTCACTGAGACCTACAAAGCCATTACCTGCATCTTAAAATTGATACATATTAGGTGATGACACCTAACACAAATGGTTCTCTAAATCAACGAATTTGAATTTATCTCGAGTGTAATTGACATATGCAATTGCGTACTGTGATGAATACAGTAAATAACTGAAAGAGATGAAAACATATTACCATAAAAACATGACTATTGTAGCACACTATATGCTAAGTACATGGATGGACTAAAGTATCGGACACCTCGGCATTGAAACGGATTACCATTTATGATGTATACAATTCTGGCATGTATTAGTTACAAATGAAAATGGGAAAAACCTAATAAACCTAAACATCTGAATTCCTATTATGTTAGTATACAAGTTTGACAGAAAACTCTCTATGTGTAAAAAAACATTGTTACCATGTTTCCAGAAACAAATGTGCAAGCTGTTAATTATCGACAAAGTTCAATGACAGAATAAATCCAAGTCTAAATCTCCAGATAAATATAGAACTCTATGTACGATGTAAAAATGGCACAACCATCTATACCACATATCCTCCATACATACTCGTATATTTCTTTACAGATAACTGTAATACAACACCTTTTCAACACTCACACTCCACATATCAAACCATTTACACTAACACTACATGAAGAATGAAGAAAGAAGATTTTGTCTCATGGAGAAAAATGTCTCTACAAAACACTATATAAGCTACACAACAAACCCACTCACACAAACAGATCAGAACACAACTTTACATCACTCTACATATGATACCATAAACCCAATTACACTCATTTTACATACTTCTCAGACAAATGACATGAAGAATCAAGAGAGAAGAGAACCACACATGAAGAAATATGTCTCCGAAATACAGCATTAATACAATTCATCAAACACACTTCAATTATCTCAACTGGACACAGGCACAGCAACACAAAGCATTCATACTACAGAACTATTTTACACACTATTTACACAATACAAAATTAAAAACACCAAAAATAAAATTACATGATGAATCAAGAAAGAAGATTTCCAAACATGAAGAGAGAAGATTAACTTCCACAAACAACGACTCTAACAACACAAACAAACTTCCTAATACATTTCAGTACACTGACATAAAACATGCAACGGAGGATATGTGACGGTCACTGAGACCTACAAAGCCATTAGCTGCATCTTAAAATTGATACATATTAGGTGATGACACCTAACACAAATGGTTCTCTAAATCAACGAATTTGAATTTATCTCGAGTGTAATTGACATATGCAATTGCGTACTGTGATGAATACAGTAAATAACTGAAAGAGATGAAAACATATTACCATAAAAACATGACTATTGTAGCACACTATATGCTAAGTACATGGATGGACTAAAGTATCGGACACCTCGGCATTGAAACGGATTACCATTTATGATGTATACAATTCTGGCATGTATTAGTTACAAATGAAAATGGGAAAAACCTAATAAACCTAATCATCTGAATTCCTATTATGTCAGTATACAAGTGTGACAGAAAACTCTCTATGTGTAAAAAAAACATTGTTACCATGTTTTCAGAAACAAATGTGCAAGCTGTTAACTATTGACAAAGTTCAATGACAGAATAAATCCAAGTCTAAATCTCCAGATACATATAGAACTCTATGTACGATGTAAAAATGGCACAACCATCTATACCACATATCCTCCATACATACACGTATATTTCTCTACAGGTAAGTGTAATGCAACACGTTTTCAACACTTACACTCTACATATCAAACCATTTACATAAACACTAAATGAAGAATGAAGAAAGATTTTGTCTCATGGAGAAAAATGTCTCTACAAAACACTATACATGCTATACAACAGACCCACTCACACAAATATATCAGAACAGAATATTGCATCACTCTACATATGATACTATAAACCCAATTACACTCATTTTACATACTTCTCAGACAAATGACATGAAGAATCAAGAGAGAAGAGAACCACACATGAAGAAATATGACTCCGAAATACAACATTAATACAATTCATCAAACACACTTCAATTATCTCAACTGGACACAGGCACAGCAACACAAAGCATTCATACTACAGAACTATTTTACACACAATTTACACAATACAAAATTAAAAACACCAAAAATGAAATTACATGATGAATCAAGAAAGAAGATTTCCAAACATGAAGAGAGAAGATTAACTTCCACAAACAACGACTCTAACAACACAAACAAACTTCCTAATACATTTCAGTACACTGACATAAAACATGCAATGGAGGATATGTGACGGTCACTGAGACCTACAAAGCCATTAGCTGCATCTTAAAATTGATACATATTAGGTGATGACACCTAACACAAATGGTTCTCTAAATGAACGAACTTGAATTTATCTCGAGTGTAATTGACATATGCAATTGCGTACTGTGATGAATACAGTAAATAACTGAAAGAGATGAAAACATATTACCATAAAAACATGACTATTGTAGCACACTATATGCTAAGTACATGGATGGACTAAAGTATCGGACACCTCGGCATTGAAACGGATTACCATTTATGATGTATACAATTCTGGCATGTATTAGCTACAAATGAAAATGGGAAAAACCTAATAAACCTAAACATCTGAATTCCTATTATGTCAGTATACAAGTGTGACAGAAAACTCTCTATGTGTAAAAAAACATTGTTACCAAGTTTCCAGAAACAAATGTGCAAGCTGTTAACTATCGACAAAGTTCAATGACAGAATAAATCCAAGTCTAAATCTCCAGATACATATAGAACTCTATGTACGATGTAAAAATGGCACAACCATCTATACCACATATCCTCCATACATACACGTATATTTCTCTACAGGTAAGTGTAATGCAACACGTTTTCAACACTTACACTCTACATATCAAACCATTTACATAAACACTAAATGAAGAATGAAGAAAGATTTTGTCTCATGGAGAAAAATGTCTCTACAAAACACTATACATGCTATACAACAGACCCACTCACACAAATATATCAGAACAGAATATTGCATCACTCTACATATGATACTATAAACCCAATTACACTCATTTTACATACTTCTCAGACAAATGACATGAAGAATCAAGAGAGAAGAGAACCACACATGAAGAAATATGACTCCGAAATACAACATTAATACAATTCATCAAACACACTTCAAATATCTCAACTGGACACAGACTCAACAACACAAAGCATTCATACTACAGAACTATTTTACACACTATTTACACAATACAAAATTAAAAACACCAAAAATGAAATTACATGATGAATCAAGAAAGAAGATTTCCAAACATGAAGAGAGAAGATTAACTTCCACAAACAACGACTCTAACAACACAAACAAACTTCCTAATACATTTCAGTACACTGACATAAAACATGCAACGGAGGATATGTGACGGTCACTGAGACCTACAAAGCCATTACCTGCATCTTAAAATTGATACATATTAGGTGATGACACCTAACACAAATGGTTCTCTAAATCAACGAATTTGAATTTATCTCGAGTGTAATTGACATATGCAATTGCGTACTGTGATGAATACAGTAAATAACTGAAAGAGATGAAAACATATTACCATAAAAACATGACTATTGTAGCACACTATATGCTAAGTACATGGATGGACTAAAGTATCGGACACCTCGGCATTGAAACGGATTACCATTTATGATGTATACAATTCTGGCATGTATTAGTTACAAATGAAAATGGGAAAAACCTAATAAACCTAAACATCTGAATTCCTATTATGTTAGTATACAAGTTTGACAGAAAACTCTCTATGTGTAAAAAAACATTGTTACCATGTTTCCAGAAACAAATGTGCAAGCTGTTAATTATCGACAAAGTTCAATGACAGAATAAATCCAAGTCTAAATCTCCAGATAAATATAGAACTCTATGTACGATGTAAAAATGGCACAACCATCTATACCACATATCCTCCATACATACTCGTATATTTCTTTACAGATAACTGTAATACAACACCTTTTCAACACTCACACTCCACATATCAAACCATTTACACTAACACTACATGAAGAATGAAGAAAGAAGATTTTGTCTCATGGAGATATATGTCTCTACAAAACACTATATAAGCTACACAACAAACCCACTCACACAAACAGATCAGAACACAACTTTACATCACTCTACATATGATACCATAAACCCAATTACACTCATTTTACATACTTCTCAGACAAATGACATGAAGAATCAAGAGAGAAGAGAACCACACATGAAGAAATATGTCTCCGAAATACAGCATTAATACAATTCATCAAACACACTTCAATTATCTCAACTGGACACAGGCACAGCAACACAAAGCATTCATACTACAGAACTATTTTACACACTATTTACACAATACAAAATTAAAAACACCAAAAATGAAATTACATGATGAATCAAGAAAGAAGATTTCCAAACATGAAGAGAGAAGATTAACTTCCACAAACAACGACTCTAACAACACAAACAAACTTCCTAATACATTTCAGTACACTGACATAAAACATGCAACGGAGGATATGTGACGGTCACTGAGACCTACAAAGCCATTAGCTGCATCTTAAAATTGATACATATTAGGTGATGACACCTAACACAAATGGTTCTCTAAATCAACGAATTTGAATTTATCTCGAGTGTAATTGACATATGCAATTGCGTACTGTGATGAATACAGTAAATAACTGAAAGAGATGAAAACATATTACCATAAAAACATGACTATTGTAGCACACTATATGCTAAGTACATGGATGGACTAAAGTATCGGACACCTCGGCATTGAAACGGATTACCATTTATGATGTATACAATTCTGGCATGTATTAGCTACAAATGAAAATGGGAAAAACCTAATAAACCTAAACATCTGAATTCCTATTATGTCAGTATACAAGTGTGACAGAAAACTCTCTATGTGTAAAAAAACATTGTTACCAAGTTTCCAGAAACAAATGTGCAAGCTGTTAACTATCGACAAAGTTCAATGACAGAATAAATCCAAGTCTAAATCTCCAGATACATATAGAACTCTATGTACGATGTAAAAATGGCACAACCATCTATACCACATATCCTCCATACATACACGTATATTTCTCTACAGGTAAGTGTAATGCAACACGTTTTCAACACTTACACTCTACATATCAAACCATTTACATAAACACTAAATGAAGAATGAAGAAAGATTTTGTCTCATGGAGAAAAATGTCTCTACAAAACACTATACATGCTATACAACAGACCCACTCACACAAATATATCAGAACAGAATATTGCATCACTCTACATATGATACTATAAACCCAATTACACTCATTTTACATACTTCTCAGACAAATGACATGAAGAATCAAGAGAGAAGAGAACCACACATGAAGAAATATGACTCCGAAATACAACATTAATACAATTCATCAAACACACTTCAAATATCTCAACTGGACACAGACTCAACAACACAAAGCATTCATACTACAGAACTATTTTACACACTATTTACACAATACAAAATTAAAAACACCAAAAATGAAATTACATGATGAATCAAGAAAGAAGATTTCCAAACATGAAGAGAGAAGATTAACTTCCACAAACAACGACTCTAACAACACAAACAAACTTCCTAATACATTTCAGTACACTGACATAAAACATGCAACGGAGGATATGTGACGGTCACTGAGACCTACAAAGCCATTACCTGCATCTTAAAATTGATACATATTAGGTGATGACACCTAACACAAATGGTTCTCTAAATCAACGAATTTGAATTTATCTCGAGTGTAATTGACATATGCAATTGCGTACTGTGATGAATACAGTAAATAACTGAAAGAGATGAAAACATATTACCATAAAAACATGACTATTGTAGCACACTATATGCTAAGTACATGGATGGACTAAAGTATCGGACACCTCGGCATTGAAACGGATTACCATTTATGATGTATACAATTCTGGCATGTATTAGTTACAAATGAAAATGGGAAAAACCTAATAAACCTAAACATCTGAATTCCTATTATGTTAGTATACAAGTTTGACAGAAAACTCTCTATGTGTAAAAAAACATTGTTACCATGTTTCCAGAAACAAATGTGCAAGCTGTTAATCATCGACAAAGTTCAATGACAGAATAAATCCAAGTCTAAATCTCCAGATAAATATAGAACTCTATGTACGATGTAAAAATGGCACAACCATCTATACCACATATCCTCCATACATACTCGTATATTTCTTTACAGATAACTGTAATACAACACCTTTTCAACACTCACACTCCACATATCAAACCATTTACACTAACACTACATGAAGAATGAAGAAAGAAGATTTTGTCTCATGGAGATATATGTCTCTACAAAACACTATATAAGCTACACAACAAACCCACTCACACAAACAGATCAGAACACAACTTTACATCACTCTACATATGATACCATAAACCCAATTACACTCATTTTACATACTTCTCAGACAAATGACATGAAGAATCAAGAGAGAAGAGAACCACACATGAAGAAATATGTCTCCGAAATACAGCATTAATACAATTCATCAAACACACTTCAATTATCTCAACTGGACACAGGCACAGCAACACAAAGCATTCATACTACAGAACTATTTTACACACTATTTACACAATACAAAATTAAAAACACCAAAAATGAAATTACATGATGAATCAAGAAAGAAGATTTCCAAACATGAAGAGAGAAGATTAACTTCCACAAACAACGACTCTAACAACACAAACAAACTTCCTAATACATTTCAGTACACTGACATAAAACATGCAACGGAGGATATGTGACGGTCACTGAGACCTACAAAGCCATTAGCTGCATCTTAAAATTGATACATATTAGGTGATGACACCTAACACAAATGGTTCTCTAAATCAACGAATTTGAATTTATCTCGAGTGTAATTGACATATGCAATTGCGTACTGTGATGAATACAGTAAATAACTGAAAGAGATGAAAACATATTACCATAAAAACATGACTATTGTAGCACACTATATGCTAAGTACATGGATGGACTAAAGTATCGGACACCTCGGCATTGAAACGGATTACCATTTATGATGTATACAATTCTGGCATGTATTAGTTACAAATGAAAATGGGAAAAACCTAATAAACCTAATCATCTGAATTCCTATTATGTCAGTATACAAGTGTGACAGAAAACTCTCTATGTGTAAAAAAAACATTGTTACCATGTTTTCAGAAACAAATGTGCAAGCTGTTAACTATTGACAAAGTTCAATGACAGAATAAATCCAAGTCTAAATCTCCAGATACATATAGAACTCTATGTACGATGTAAAAATGGCACAACCATCTATACCACATATCCTCCATACATACACGTATATTTCTCTACAGGTAAGTGTAATGCAACACGTTTTCAACACTTACACTCTACATATCAAACCATTTACATAAACACTAAATGAAGAATGAAGAAAGATTTTGTCTCATGGAGAAAAATGTCTCTACAAAACACTATACATGCTATACAACAGACCCACTCACACAAATATATCAGAACAGAATATTGCATCACTCTACATATGATACTATAAACCCAATTACACTCATTTTACATACTTCTCAGACAAATGACATGAAGAATCAAGAGAGAAGAGAACCACACATGAAGAAATATGACTCCGAAATACAACATTAATACAATTCATCAAACACACTTCAATTATCTCAACTGGACACAGGCACAGCAACACAAAGCATTCATACTACAGAACTATTTTACACACTATTTACACAATACAAAATTAAAAACACCAAAAATGAAATTACATGATGAATCAAGAAAGAAGATTTCCAAACATGAAGAGAGAAGATTAACTTCCACAAACAACGACTCTAACAACACAAACAAACTTCCTAATACATTTCAGTACACTGACATAAAACATGCAATGGAGGATATGTGACGGTCACTGAGACCTACAAAGCCATTAGCTGCATCTTAAAATTGATACATATTAGGTGATGACACCTAACACAAATGGTTCTCTAAATGAACGAACTTGAATTTATCTCGAGTGTAATTGACATATGCAATTGCGTACTGTGATGAATACAGTAAATAACTGAAAGAGATGAAAACATATTACCATAAAAACATGACTATTGTAGCACACTATATGCTAAGTACATGGATGGACTAAAGTATCGGACACCTCGGCATTGAAACGGATTACCATTTATGATGTATACAATTCTGGCATGTATTAGCTACAAATGAAAATGGGAAAAACCTAATAAACCTAAACATCTGAATTCCTATTATGTCAGTATACAAGTGTGACAGAAAACTCTCTATGTGTAAAAAAACATTGTTACCAAGTTTCCAGAAACAAATGTGCAAGCTGTTAACTATCGACAAAGTTCAATGACAGAATAAATCCAAGTCTAAATCTCCAGATACATATAGAACTCTATGTACGATGTAAAAATGGCACAACCATCTATACCACATATCCTCCATACATACACGTATATTTCTCTACAGGTAAGTGTAATGCAACACGTTTTCAACACTTACACTCTACATATCAAACCATTTACATAAACACTAAATGAAGAATGAAGAAAGATTTTGTCTCATGGAGAAAAATGTCTCTACAAAACACTATACATGCTATACAACAGACCCACTCACACAAATATATCAGAACAGAATATTGCATCACTCTACATATGATACTATAAACCCAATTACACTCATTTTACATACTTCTCAGACAAATGACATGAAGAATCAAGAGAGAAGAGAACCACACATGAAGAAATATGACTCCGAAATACAACATTAATACAATTCATCAAACACACTTCAAATATCTCAACTGGACACAGACTCAACAACACAAAGCATTCATACTACAGAACTATTTTACACACTATTTACACAATACAAAATTAAAAACACCAAAAATGAAATTACATGATGTATCAAGAAAGAAGATTTCCAAACATGAAGAGAGAAGATTAACTTCCACAAACAACGACTCTAACAACACAAACAAACTTCCTAATACATTTCAGTACACTGACATAAAACATGCAATGGAGGATATGTGACGGTCACTGAGACCTACAAAGCCATTAGCTGCATCTTAAAATTGATACATATTAGGTGATGACACCTAACACAAATGGTTCTCTAAATCAACGAATTTGAATTTATCTCGAGTGTAATTGACATATGCAATTGCGTACTGTGATGAATACAGTAAATAACTGAAAGAGATGAAAACATATTACCATAAAAACATGACTATTGTAGCACACTATATGCTAAGTACATGGATGGACTAAAGTATCGGACACCTCGGCATTGAAACGGATTACCATTTATGATGTATACAATTCTGGCATGTATTAGTTACAAATGAAAATGGGAAAAACCTAATAAACCTAATCATCTGAATTCCTATTATATCAGTATACAAGTGTGACAGAAAACTCTCTATGTGTAAAAAAAACATTGTTACCATGTTTCCAGAAACAAATGTGCAAGCTGTTAATTATCGACAAAGTTCAATGACAGAATAAATCCAAGTCTAAATCTCCAGATAAATATAGAACTCTATGTACGATGTAAAAATGGCACAGCCATCTATACCACATATCCTCCATACATACTCGTATATTTCTCTACAGGTAACTGTAATTCAACACCTTTTCAACACTCACACTCCACATATCAAACCATTTACACTAACACTACATGAAGAATGAAGAAAGAAGATTTTGTCTCATGGAGATATATGTCTCTACAAAACACTATATAAGCTACACAACAAACCCACTCACACAAACAGATCAGAACACAACTTTACATCACTCTACATATGATACCATAAACACAATTACACTCATTTTACATACTTCTCAGACAAATGACATGAAGAATCAAGAGAGAAGAGAACCACACATGAAGAAATATGTCTCCGAAATACAGCATTAATACAATTCATCAAACACACTTCAATTATCTCAACTGGACACAGGCACAGCAACACAAAGCATTCATACTACAGAACTATTTTACACACTATTTACACAATACAAAATTAAAAACACCAAAAATGAAATTACATGATGAATCAAGAAAGAAGATTTCCAAACATGAAGAGAGAAGATTAACTTCCACAAACAACGACTCTAACAACACAAACAAACTTCCTAATACATTTCAGTACACTGACATAAAACATGCAATGGAGGATATGTGACGGTCACTGAGACCTACAAAGCCATTACCTGCATCTTAAAATTGATACATATTAGGTGATGACACCTAACACAAATGGTTCTCTAAATGAACGAACTTGAATTTATCTCGAGTGTAATTGACATATGCAATTGCGTACTGTGATGAATACAGTAAATAACTGAAAGAGATGAAAACATATTACCATAAAAACATGACTATTGTAGCACACTATATGCTAAGTACATGGATGGACTAAAGTATCGGACACCTCGGCATTGAAACGGATTACCATTTATGATGCATACAATTCTGGCATGTATTAGCTACAAATGAAAATGGGAAAAACCTAATAAACCTAAACATCTGAATTCCTATTATGTCAGTATACAAGTGTGACAGAAAACTCTCTATGTGTAAAAAAACATTGTTACCAAGTTTCCAGAAACAAATGTGCAAGCTGTTAACTATCGACAAAGTTCAATGACAGAATAAATCCAAGTCTAAATCTCCAGATACATATAGAACTCTATGTACGATGTAAAAATGGCACAACCATCTATACCACATATCCTCCATACATACACGTATATTTCTCTACAGGTAAGTGTAATGCAACACGTTTTCAACACTTACACTCTACATATCAAACCATTTACATAAACACTAAATGAAGAATGAAGAAAGATTTTGTCTCATGGAGAAAAATGTCTCTACAAAACACTATACATGCTATACAACAGACCCACTCACACAAATATATCAGAACAGAATATTGCATCACTCTACATATGATACTATAAACCCAATTACACTCATTTTACATACTTCTCAGACAAATGACATGAAGAATCAAGAGAGAAGAGAACCACACATGAAGAAATATGACTCCGAAATACAACATTAATACAATTCATCAAACACACTTCAATTATCTCAACTGGACACAGGCACAGCAACACAAAGCATTCATACTACAGAACTATTTTACACACTATTTACACAATACAAAATTAAAAACACCAAAAATGAAATTACATGATGAATCAAGAAAGAAGATTTCCAAACATGAAGAGAGAAGATTAACTTCCACAAACAACGACTCTAACAACACAAACAAACTTCCTAATACATTTCAGTACACTGACATAAAACATGCAATGGAGGATATGTGACGGTCACTGAGACCTACAAAGCCATTAGCTGCATCTTAAAATTGATACATATTAGGTGATGACACCTAACACAAATGGTTCTCTAAATGAACGAACTTGAATTTATCTCGAGTGTAATTGACATATGCAATTGCGCACTGTGATGAATACAGTAAATAACTGAAAGAGATGAAAACATATTACCATAAAAACATGACTATTGTAGCACACTATATGCTAAGTACATGGATGGACTAAAGTATCGGACACCTCGGCATTGAAACGGATTACCATTTATGATGTATACAATTCTGGCATGTATTAGCTACAAATGAAAATGGGAAAAACCTAATAAACCTAAACATCTGAATTCCTATTATGTCAGTATACAAGTGTGACAGAAAACTGTCTATGTGTAAAAAAACATTGTTACCAAGTTTCCAGAAACAAATGTGCAAGCTGTTAACTATCGACAAAGTTCAATGACAGAATAAATCCAAGTCTAAATCTCCAGATACATATAGAACTCTATGTACGATGTAAAAATGGCACAACCATCTATACCACATATCCTCCATACATACACGTATATTCCTCTACAGGTAAGTGTAATGCAACACGTTTTCAACACTTACACTCTACATATCAAACCATTTACATAAACACTAAATGAAGAATGAAGAAAGAAGTTTTTGTCTCATGGAGAAAAATGTCTCTACAAAACACTATACATGCTATACAACAGACCCACTCACACAAATATATCAGAACAGAATATTGCATCACTCTACATATGATACTATAAACCCAATTACACTCATTTTACATACTTCTCAGACAAATGACATGAAGAATCAAGAGAGAAGAGAACCACACATGAAGAAATATGACTCCGAAATACAACATTAATACAATTCATCAAACACACTTCAAATATCTCGACTGGACACAGACTCAACAACACAAAGCATTCATACTACAGAACTATTTTACACACTATTTACACAATACAAAATTAAAAACACCAAAAATGAAATTACATGATGAATCAAGAAAGAAGATTTCCAAACATGAAGAGAGAAGATTAACTTCCACAAACAACGACTCTAACAACACAAACAAACTTCCTAATACATTTCAGTACACTGACATAAAACATGCAACGGAGGATATGTGACGGTCACTGAGACCTACAAAGCCATTACCTGCATCTTAAAATTGATACATATTAGGTGATGACACCTAACACAAATGGTTCTCTAAATCAACGAATTTGAATTTATCTCGAGTGTAATTGACATATGCAATTGCGTACTGTGATGAATACAGTAAATAACTGAAAGAGATGAAAACATATTACCATAAAAACATGACTATTGTAGCACACTATATGCTAAGTACATGGATGGACTAAAGTATCGGACACCTCGGCATTGAAACGGATTACCATTTATGATGTATACAATTCTGGCATGTATTAGTTACAAATGAAAATGGGAAAAACCTAATATACCTAAACATCTGAATTCCTATTATGTTAGTATACAAGTTTGACAGAAAACTCTCTATGTGTAAAAAAACATTGTTACCATGTTTCCAGAAACAAATGTGCAAGCTGTTAATTATCGACAAAGTTCAATGACAGAATAAATCCAAGTCTAAATCTCCAGATAAATATAGAACTCTGGAGATATATGTCTCTACAAAACACTATATAAGCTACACAACAAACCCACTCACACAAACAGATCAGAACACAACTTTACATCACTCTACATATGATACCATAAACACAATTACACTCATTTTACATACTTCTCAGACAAATGACATGAAGAATCAAGAGAGAACAGAACCACACATGAAGAAATATGTCTCCGAAATACAGCATTAATACAATTCATCAAACACACTTCAATTATCTCAACTGGACACAGGCACAGCAACACAAAGCATTCATACTACAGAACTATTTTACACACTATTTACACAATACAAAATTAAAAACACCAAAAATGAAATTACATGATGAATCAAGAAAGAAGATTTCCAAACATGAAGAGAGAAGATTAACTTCCACAAACAACGACTCTAACAACACAAACAAACTTCCTAATACATTTCAGTACACTGACATAAAACATGCAACGGAGGATATGTGACGGTCACTGAGACCTACAAAGCCATTAGCTGCATCTTAAAATTGATACATATTAGGTGATGACACCTAACACAAATGGTTCTCTAAATCAACGAATTTGAATTTATCTCGAGTGTAATTGACATATGCAATTGCGTACTGTGATGAATACAGTAAATAACTGAAAGAGATGAAAACATATTACCATAAAAACATGACTATTGTAGCACACTATATGCTAAGTACATGGATGGACTAAAGTATCGGACACCTCGGCATTGAAACGGATTACCATTTATGATGTATACAATTCTGGCATGTATTAGTTACAAATGAAAATGGGAAAAACCTAATAAACCTAATCATCTGAATTCCTATTATGTCAGTATACAAGTGTGACAGAAAACTCTCTATGTGTAAAAAAACATTGTTACCAAGTTTCCAGAAACAAATGTGCAAGCTGTTAACTATCGACAAAGTTCAATGACAGAATAAATCCAAGTCTAAATCTCCAGATACATATAGAACTCTATGTACGATGTAAAAATGGCACAACCATCTATACCACATATCCTCCATACATACTCGTATATTTCTCTACAGGTAACTGTAATTCAACACCTTTTCAACACTCACACTCCACATATCAAACCATTTACACTAACACTACATGAAGAATGAAGAAAGAAGATTTTGTCTCATGGAGATATATGTCTCTACAAAACACTATATAAGCTACACAACAAACCCACTCACACAAACAGATCAGAACACAACTTTACATCACTCTACATATGATACCATAAACCCAATTACACTCATTTTACATACTTCTCAGACAAATGACATGAAGAATCAAGAGAGAAGAGCACCACACATGAAGAAATATGTCTCCGAAATACAACATTAATACAATTCATCAAACACACTTCAATTATCTCAACTGGACACAGGCACAGCAACACAAAGCATTCATACTACAGAACTATTTTACACACTATTTACACAATACAAAATTAAAAACACCAAAAATGAAAGTACATGATGAATCAAGAAAGAAGATTTCCAAACATGAAGAGAGAAGATTAACTTCCACAAACAACGACTCTAACAACACAAACAAACTTCCTAATACATTTCAGTACACTGACATAAAACATGCAATGGAGGATATGTGACGGTCACTGAGACCTACAAAGCCATTACCTGCATCTTAAAATTGATACATATTAGGTGATGACACCTAACACAAATGGTTCTCTAAATCAACGAATTTGAATTTATCTCGAGTGTAATTGACATATGCAATTGCGTACTGTGATGAATACAGTAAATAACTGAAAGAGATGAAAACATATTACCATAAAAACATGACTATTGTAGCACACTATATGCTAAGTACATGGATGGACTAAAGTATCGGACACCTCGGCATTGAAACGGATTACCATTTATGATGTATACAATTCTGGCATGTATTAGCTACAAATGAAAATGGGAAAAACCTAATAAACCTAAACATCTGAATTCCTATTATGTCAGTATACAAGTGTGACAGAAAACTCTCTATGTGTAAAAAAACATTGTTACCAAGTTTCCAGAAACAAATGTGCAAGCTGTTAACTATCGACAAAGTTCAATGACAGAATAAATCCAAGTCTAAATCTCCAGATAAATATAGAACTCTATGTACGATGTAAAAATGGCACAACCATCTATACCACATATCCTCCATACATACTCGTATATTTCTCTACAGGTAACTGTAATTCAACACCTTTTCAACACTCACACTCCACATATCAAACCATTTACACTAACACTACATGAAGAATGAAGAAAGAAGATTTTGTCTCATGGAGCTATATGTCTCTACAAAACACTATATAAGCTACACAACAAACCCACTCACACAAACAGATCAGAACACAACTTTACATCACTCTACATATGATACCATAAACCCAATTACACTCATTTTACATACTTCTCAGACAAATGACATGAAGAATCAAGAGAGAAGAGCACCACACATGAAGAAAGATGTCTCCGAAATACAACATTAATACAATTCATCAAACACACTTCAACTATCTCAACTGGACACAGGCACAGCAACACAAAGCATTCATACTACAGAACTATTTTACACACTATTTACACAATACAAAATTAAAAACACCAAAAATGAAATTACATGATGAATCAAGAAAGAAGATTTCCAAACATGAAGAGATAAGATTAACTTCCACAAACAACGACTCTAACAACACAAACAAACTTCCTAATACATTTCAGTACACTGACATAAAACATGCAATGGAGGATATGTGACGGTCACTGAGACCTACAAAGCCATTAGCTGCATCTTAAAATTGATACATATTAGGTGATGACACCTAACACAAATGGTTCTCTAAATGAACGAACTTGAATTTATCTCGAGTGTAATTGACATATGCAATTGCGTACTGTGATGAATACAGTAAATAACTGAAAGAGATGAAAACATATTACCATAAAAACATGACTATTGTAGCACACTATATGCTAAGTACATGGATGGACTAAAGTATCGGACACCTCGGCATTGAAACGGATTACCATTTATGATGTATACAATTCTGGCATGTATTAGCTACAAATGAAAATGGGAAAAACCTAATAAACCTAAACATCTGAATTCCTATTATGTCAGTATACAAGTGTGACAGATAACTCACTATGTGTAAAAAAACATTGTTACCAAGTTTCCAGAAACAAATGTGCAAGCTGTTAACTATCGACAAAGTTCAATGACAGAATAAATCCAAGTCTAAATCTCCAGATAAATATAGAACTCTATGTACGATGTAAAAATGGCACAACCATCTATACCACATATCCTCCATACATACTCGTATATTTCTCTACAGGTAACTGTAATTCAACACCTTTTCAACACTCACACTCCACATATCAAACCATTTACACTAACACTACATGAAGAATGAAAATTTTGTCTCATGAAGAAAACTCTCTACAAAACACTATATATGCTACAAAACAAACCCACTCACACAAACATATCAGAACATAATATTACATCATTCTATATATGATACTATAAACTCAATTACACTCATTTTACATACTTCTCAGACAAATGACATGAAGAATAAAGAGAGAAGAGAACCACACATGAAGAAAGATGTCTCCGAAATACAACATTAATACAATTCATCAAACACACTTCAACTATCTCAACTGGACACAGGCACAGCAACACAAAGCATTCATACTACAGAACTATTTTACACACTATTTACACAATACAAAATTAAAAACACCAAAAATGAAATTACATGATGAATCAAGAAAGAAGATTTCCAAACATGAAGAGATAAGATTAACTTCCACAAACAACGACTCTAACAACACAAACAAACTTCCTAATACATTTCAGTACACTGACATAAAACATGCAATGGAGGATATGTGACGGTCACTGAGACCTACAAAGCCATTAGCTGCATCTTAAAATTGATACATATTAGGTGATGACACCTAACACAAATGGTTCTCTAAATGAACGAACTTGAATTTATCTCGAGTGTAATTGACATATGCAATTGCGTACTGTGATGAATACAGTAAATAACTGAAACAGATGAAAACATATTACCATAAAAACATGACTATTGTAGCACACTATATGCTAAGTACATGGATGGACTAAAGTATCGGACACCTCGGCATTGAAACGGATTACCATTTATGATGTATACAATTCTGGCATGTATTAGCTACAAATGAAAATGGGAAAAACCTAATAAACCTAAACATCTGAATTCCTATTATGTCAGTATACAAGTGTGACAGAAAACTCTCTATGTGTAAAAAAACATTGTTACCAAGTTTCCAGAAACAAATGTGCAAGCTGTTAACTATCGACAAAGTTCAATGACAGAATAAATCCAAGTCTAAATCTCCAGATACATATAAAACTCTATGTACGATGTAAAAATGGCACAACCATCTATACCACATATCCTCCATACATACACGTATATTTCTCTACAGGTAAGTGTAATGCAACACGTTTTCAACACTTACACTCTACATATCAAACCATTTACATAAACACTAAATGAAGAATGAAGAAAGATTTTGTCTCATGGAGAAAAATGTCTCCACAAAACACTATACATGCTATACAACAGACCCACTCACACAAATATATCAGAACAGAATATTGCATCACTCTACATATGATACTATAAACCCAATCACACTCATTTTACATACTTCTCAGACAAATGACATGAAGAATCAAGAGAGAAGAGAACCACACATGAAGAAATATGACTCCGAAATACAACATTAATACAATTCATCAAACACACTTCAATTATCTCAACTGGACACAGGCACAGCAACACAAAGCATTCATACTACAGAACTATTTTACACACTATTTACACAATACAAAATTAAAAACACCAAAAATGAAATTACATGATGAATCAAGAAAGAAGATTTCCAAACATGAAGAGAGAAGATTAACTTCCACAAACAACGACTCTAACAACACAAACAAACTTCCTAATACATTTCAGTACACTGACATAAAACATGCAATGGAGGATATGTGACGGTCACTGAGACCTACAAAGCCATTACCTGCATCTTAAAATTGATACATATTAGGTGATGACACCTAACACAAATGGTTCTCTAAATGAACGAACTTGAATTTATCTCGAGTGTAATTGACATATGCAATTGCGTACTGTGATGAATACAGAAAATAACTGAAACATATGAAAACATATTACCATAAAAACATGACTATTGTAGCACACTATATGCTAAGTACATGGATGGACTAAAGTATCGGACACCTCGGCATTGAAACGGATTA
The DNA here is from genome assembly GCF_023898315.1 of Schistocerca nitens. Classification (NCBI taxonomy): domain Eukaryota; kingdom Metazoa; phylum Arthropoda; class Insecta; order Orthoptera; family Acrididae; genus Schistocerca; species Schistocerca nitens. Next base: position 496,738 of record NW_026046061.1, read on the forward strand.
CCATTTATGATGTATACAATTCTGGCATGTATTAGCTACAAATGAAAATGGGAAAAACCTAATAAACCTAAACATCTGAATTCCTATTATGTCAGTATACAAGTGTGACAGAAAACTCTCTATGTGTAAAAAAACATTGTTACCAAGTTTCCAGAAACAAATGTGCAAGCTGTTAACTATCGACAAAGTTCAATGACAGAATAAATCCAAGTCTAAATCTCCAGATACATATAGAACTCTATGTACGATGTAAAAATGGCACAACCATCTATACCACATATCCTCCATACATACACGTATATTTCTCTACAGGTAAGTGTAATGCAACACGTTTTCAACACTTACACTCTACATATCAAACCATTTACATAAACACTAAATGAAGAATGAAGAAAGATTTTGTCTCATGGAGAAAAATGTCTCTACAAAACACTATACATGCTATACAACAGACCCACTCACACAAATATATCAGAACAGAATATTGCATCACTCTACATATGATACTATAAACCCAATTACACTCATTTTACATACTTCTCAGACAAATGACATGAAGAATCAAGAGAGAAGAGAACCACACATGAAGAAATATGACTCCGAAATACAACATTAATACAATTCATCAAACACACTTCAAATATCTCAACTGGACACAGACTCAACAACACAAAGCATTCATACTACAGAACTATTTTACACACTATTTACACAATACAAAATTAAAAACACCAAAAATGAAAGTACATGATGAATCAAGAAAGAAGATTTCCAAACATGAAGAGAGAAGATTAACTTCCACAAACAACGACTCTAACAACACAAACAAACTTCCTAATACATTTCAGTACACTGACATAAAACATGCAACGGAGGATATGTGACGGTCACTGAGACCTACAAAGCCATTAGCTGCATCTTAAAATTGATACATATATTAGGTGATGACACCTAACACAAATGGTTCTCTAAATCAACGAATTTGAATTTATCTCGAGTGTAATTGACATATGCAATTGCGTACTGTGATGAATACAGTAAATAACTGAAAGAGATGAAAACATATTACCATAAAAACATGACTATTGTAGCACACTATATGCTAAGTACATGGATGGACTAAAGTATCGGACACCTCGGCATTGAAACGGATTACCATTTATGATGTATACAATTCTGGCATGTATTAGCTACAAATGAAAATGGGAAAAACCTAATAAACCTAAACATCTGAATTCCTATTATGTCAGTATACAAGTGTGACAGAAAACTCTCTATGTGTAAAAAAACATTGTTACCAAGTTTCCAGAAACAAATGTGCAAGCTGTTAACTATCGACAAAGTTCAATGACAGAATAAATCCAAGTCTAAATCTCCAGATAAATATAGAACTCTATGTACGATGTAAAAATGGCACAACCATCTATACCACATATCCTCCATACATACTCGTATATTTCTCTACAGGTAACTGTAATTCAACACCTTTTCAACACTCACACTCCACATATCAAACCATTTACACTAACACTACATGAAGAATGAAAATTTTGTCTCATGAAGAAAACTCTCTACAAAACACTATATATGCTACAAAACAAACCCACTCACACAAACATATCAGAACACAATATTACATCATTCTATATATGATACTATAAACTCAATTACACTCATTTTACATACTTCTCAGATAAATGACATGAAGAATCAAGAGAGAAGAGAACCACACATGAAGAAATATGTCTCCGAAATACAACATTAATATAATTCATCAAACACAATTCAATTATCACAACTGGACACAGGCACAGCAACACAAAGCATTCATACTACAGAACTATTTTACACACTATTTACACAATACAAAATTAAAAACACAAAAAATGAAATTACATGAAGAATCAAGAAAGATGATTTCCAAACATGAAGAGAGAAGATTAACTTCCACAAACAACGACTCTAACAACACAAACAAACTTCCTAATACATTTCAGTACACTGACATAAAACATGCAATGGAGGATATGTGACGGTCACTGAGACCTACAAAGCCATTAGCTGCATCTTAAAATTGATACATATTAGGTGATGACACCTAACACAAATGGTTCTCTAAATGAACGAACTTGAATTTATCTCGAGTGTAATTGACATATGCAATTGCGTACTGTGATGAATACAGTAAATAACTGAAAGAGATGAAAACATATTACCATAAAAACATGACTATTGTAGCACACTATATGCTAAGTACATGGATGGACTAAAGTATCGGACACCTCGGCATTGAAACGGATTACCATTTATGATGTATACAATTCTGGCATGTATTAGCTACAAATGAAAATGGGAAAAACCTAATAAACCTAAACATCTGAATTCCTATTATGTCAGTATACAAGTGTGACAGAAAACTCTCTATGTGTAAAAAAACATTGTTACCAAGTTTCCAGAAACAAATGTGCAAGCTGTTAACTATCGACAAAGTTCAATGACAGAATAAATCCAAGTCTAAATCTCCAGATACATATAGAACTCTATGTACGATGTAAAAATGGCACAACCATCTATACCACATATCCTCCATACATACACGTATATTTCTCTACAGGTAAGTGTAATGCAACACGTTTTCAACACTTACACTCTACATATCAAACCATTTACATAAACACTAAATGAAGAATGAAGAAAGATTTTGTCTCATGGAGAAAAATGTCTCTACAAAACACTATACATGCTATACAACAGACCCACTCACACAAATATATCAGAACAGAATATTGCATCACTCTACATATGATACTATAAACCCAATTACACTCATTTTACATACTTCTCAGACAAATGACATGAAGAATCAAGAGAGAAGAGAACCACACATGAAGAAATATGACTCCGAAATACAACATTAATACAATTCATCAAACACACTTCAAATATCTCAACTGGACACAGACTCAACAACACAAAGCATTCATACTACAGAACTATTTTACACACTATTTACACAATACAAAATTAAAAACACCAAAAATGAAATTACATGATGTATCAAGAAAGAAGATTTCCAAACATGAAGAGAGAAGATTAACTTCCACAAACAACGACTCTAACAACACAAACAAACTTCCTAATACATTTCAGTACACTGACATAAAACATGCAATGGAGGATATGTGACGGTCACTGAGACCTACAAAGCCATTAGCTGCATCTTAAAATTGATACATATTAGGTGATGACACCTAACACAAATGGTTCTCTAAATCAACGAATTTGAATTTATCTCGAGTGTAATTGACATATGCAATTGCGTACTGTGATGAATACAGTAAATAACTGAAAGAGATGAAAACATATTACCATAAAAACATGACTATTGTAGCACACTATATGCTAAGTACATGGATGGACTAAAGTATCGGACACCTCGGCATTGAAACGGATTACCATTTATGATGTATACAATTCTGGCATGTATTAGTTACAAATGAAAATGGGAAAAACCTAATAAACCTAATCATCTGAATTCCTATTATATCAGTATACAAGTGTGACAGAAAACTCTCTATGTGTAAAAAAAACATTGTTACCATGTTTCCAGAAACAAATGTGCAAGCTGTTAATTATCGACAAAGTTCAATGACAGAATAAATCCAAGTCTAAATCTCCAGATAAATATAGAACTCTATGTACGATGTAAAAATGGCACAGCCATCTATACCACATATCCTCCATACATACTCGTATATTTCTCTACAGGTAACTGTAATTCAACACCTTTTCAACACTCACACTCCACATATCAAACCATTTACACTAACACTACATGAAGAATGAAGAAAGAAGATTTTGTCTCATGGAGATATATGTCTCTACAAAACACTATATAAGCTACACAACAAACCCACTCACACAAACAGATCAGAACACAACTTTACATCACTCTACATATGATACCATAAACACAATTACACTCATTTTACATACTTCTCAGACAAATGACATGAAGAATCAAGAGAGAAGAGAACCACACATGAAGAAATATGTCTCCGAAATACAGCATTAATACAATTCATCAAACACACTTCAATTATCTCAACTGGACACAGGCACAGCAACACAAAGCATTCATACTACAGAACTATTTTACACACTATTTACACAATACAAAATTAAAAACACCAAAAATGAAATTACATGATGAATCAAGAAAGAAGATTTCCAAACATGAAGAGAGAAGATTAACTTCCACAAACAACGACTCTAACAACACAAACAAACTTCCTAATACATTTCAGTACACTGACATAAAACATGCAATGGAGGATATGTGACGGTCACTGAGACCTACAAAGCCATTACCTGCATCGTAAAATTGATACATATTAGGTGATGACACCTAACACAAATGGTTCTCTAAATGAACGAACTTGAATTTATCTCGAGTGTAATTGACATATGCAATTGCGTACTGTGATGAATACAGTAAATAACTGAAAGAGATGAAAACATATTACCATAAAAACATGACTATTGTAGCACACTATATGCTAAGTACATGGATGGACTAAAGTATCGGACACCTCGGCATTGAAACGGATTACCATTTATGATGCATACAATTCTGGCATGTATTAGCTACAAATGAAAATGGGAAAAACCTAATAAACCTAAACATCTGAATTCCTATTATGTCAGTATACAAGTGTGACAGAAAACTCTCTATGTGTAAAAAAACATTGTTACCAAGTTTCCAGAAACAAATGTGCAAGCTGTTAACTATCGACAAAGTTCAATGACAGAATAAATCCAAGTCTAAATCTCCAGATACATATAGAACTCTATGTACGATGTAAAAATGGCACAACCATCTATACCACATATCCTCCATACATACACGTATATTTCTCTACAGGTAAGTGTAATGCAACACGTTTTCAACACTTACACTCTACATATCAAACCATTTACATAAACACTAAATGAAGAATGAAGAAAGATTTTGTCTCATGGAGAAAAATGTCTCTACAAAACACTATACATGCTATACAACAGACCCACTCACACAAATATATCAGAACAGAATATTGCATCACTCTACATATGATACTATAAACCCAATTACACTCATTTTACATACTTCTCAGACAAATGACATGAAGAATCAAGAGAGAAGAGAACCACACATGAAGAAATATGACTCCGAAATACAACATTAATACAATTCATCAAACACACTTCAATTATCTCAACTGGACACAGGCACAGCAACACAAAGCATTCATACTACAGAACTATTTTACACACTATTTACACAATACAAAATTAAAAACACCAAAAATGAAATTACATGATGAATCAAGAAAGAAGATTTCCAAACATGAAGAGAGAAGATTAACTTCCACAAACAACGACTCTAACAACACAAACAAACTTCCTAATACATTTCAGTACACTGACATAAAACATGCAATGGAGGATATGTGACGGTCACTGAGACCTACAAAGCCATTAGCTGCATCTTAAAATTGATACATATTAGGTGATGACACCTAACACAAATGGTTCTCTAAATGAACGAACTTGAATTTATCTCGAGTGTAATTGACATATGCAATTGCGCACTGTGATGAATACAGTAAATAACTGAAAGAGATGAAAACATATTACCATAAAAACATGACTATTGTAGCACACTATATGCTAAGTACATGGATGGACTAAAGTATCGGACACCTCGGCATTGAAACGGATTACCATTTATGATGTATACAATTCTGGCATGTATTAGCTACAAATGAAAATGGGAAAAACCTAATAAACCTAAACATCTGAATTCCTATTATGTCAGTATACAAGTGTGACAGAAAACTGTCTATGTGTAAAAAAACATTGTTACCAAGTTTCCAGAAACAAATGTGCAAGCTGTTAACTATCGACAAAGTTCAATGACAGAATAAATCCAAGTCTAAATCTCCAGATACATATAGAACTCTATGTACGATGTAAAAATGGCACAACCATCTATACCACATATCCTCCATACATACACGTATATTCCTCTACAGGTAAGTGTAATGCAACACGTTTTCAACACTTACACTCTACATATCAAACCATTTACATAAACACTAAATGAAGAATGAAGAAAGAAGTTTTTGTCTCATGGAGAAAAATGTCTCTACAAAACACTATACATGCTATACAACAGACCCACTCACACAAATATATCAGAACAGAATATTGCATCACTCTACATATGATACTATAAACCCAATTACACTCATTTTACATACTTCTCAGACAAATGACATGAAGAATCAAGAGAGAAGAGAACCACACATGAAGAAATATGACTCCGAAATACAACATTAATACAATTCATCAAACACACTTCAAATATCTCGACTGGACACAGACTCAACAACACAAAGCATTCATACTACAGAACTATTTTACACACTATTTACACAATACAAAATTAAAAACACCAAAAATGAAATTACATGATGAATCAAGAAAGAAGATTTCCAAACATGAAGAGAGAAGATTAACTTCCACAAACAACGACTCTAACAACACAAACAAACTTCCTAATACATTTCAGTACACTGACATAAAACATGCAACGGAGGATATGTGACGGTCACTGAGACCTACAAAGCCATTACCTGCATCTTAAAATTGATACATATTAGGTGATGACACCTAACACAAATGGTTCTCTAAATCAACGAATTTGAATTTATCTCGAGTGTAATTGACATATGCAATTGCGTACTGTGATGAATACAGTAAATAACTGAAAGAGATGAAAACATATTACCATAAAAACATGACTATTGTAGCACACTATATGCTAAGTACATGGATGGACTAAAGTATCGGACACCTCGGCATTGAAACGGATTACCATTTATGATGTATACAATTCTGGCATGTATTAGTTACAAATGAAAATGGGAAAAACCTAATATACCTAAACATCTGAATTCCTATTATGTTAGTATACAAGTTTGACAGAAAACTCTCTATGTGTAAAAAAACATTGTTACCATGTTTCCAGAAACAAATGTGCAAGCTGTTAATTATCGACAAAGTTCAATGACAGAATAAATCCAAGTCTAAATCTCCAGATAAATATAGAACTCTGGAGATATATGTCTCTACAAAACACTATATAAGCTACACAACAAACCCACTCACACAAACAGATCAGAACACAACTTTACATCACTCTACATATGATACCATAAACACAATTACACTCATTTTACATACTTCTCAGACAAATGACATGAAGAATCAAGAGAGAACAGAACCACACATGAAGAAATATGTCTCCGAAATACAGCATTAATACAATTCATCAAACACACTTCAATTATCTCAACTGGACACAGGCACAGCAACACAAAGCATTCATACTACAGAACTATTTTACACACTATTTACACAATACAAAATTAAAAACACCAAAAATGAAATTACATGATGAATCAAGAAAGAAGATTTCCAAACATGAAGAGAGAAGATTAACTTCCACAAACAACGACTCTAACAACACAAACAAACTTCCTAATACATTTCAGTACACTGACATAAAACATGCAACGGAGGATATGTGACGGTCACTGAGACCTACAAAGCCATTAGCTGCATCTTAAAATTGATACATATTAGGTGATGACACCTAACACAAATGGTTCTCTAAATCAACGAATTTGAATTTATCTCGAGTGTAATTGACATATGCAATTGCGTACTGTGATGAATACAGTAAATAACTGAAAGAGATGAAAACATATTACCATAAAAACATGACTATTGTAGCACACTATATGCTAAGTACATGGATGGACTAAAGTATCGGACACCTCGGCATTGAAACGGATTACCATTTATGATGTATACAATTCTGGCATGTATTAGTTACAAATGAAAATGGGAAAAACCTAATAAACCTAATCATCTGAATTCCTATTATGTCAGTATACAAGTGTGACAGAAAACTCTCTATGTGTAAAAAAACATTGTTACCAAGTTTCCAGAAACAAATGTGCAAGCTGTTAACTATCGACAAAGTTCAATGACAGAATAAATCCAAGTCTAAATCTCCAGATACATATAGAACTCTATGTACGATGTAAAAATGGCACAACCATCTATACCACATATCCTCCATACATACTCGTATATTTCTCTACAGGTAACTGTAATTCAACACCTTTTCAACACTCACACTCCACATATCAAACCATTTACACTAACACTACATGAAGAATGAAGAAAGAAGATTTTGTCTCATGGAGATATATGTCTCTACAAAACACTATATAAGCTACACAACAAACCCACTCACACAAACAGATCAGAACACAACTTTACATCACTCTACATATGATACCATAAACCCAATTACACTCATTTTACATACTTCTCAGACAAATGACATGAAGAATCAAGAGAGAAGAGCACCACACATGAAGAAATATGTCTCCGAAATACAACATTAATACAATTCATCAAACACACTTCAATTATCTCAACTGGACACAGGCACAGCAACACAAAGCATTCATACTACAGAACTATTTTACACACTATTTACACAATACAAAATTAAAAACACCAAAAATGAAAGTACATGATGAATCAAGAAAGAAGATTTCCAAACATGAAGAGAGAAGATTAACTTCCACAAACAACGACTCTAACAACACAAACAAACTTCCTAATACATTTCAGTACACTGACATAAAACATGCAATGGAGGATATGTGACGGTCACTGAGACCTACAAAGCCATTACCTGCATCTTAAAATTGATACATATTAGGTGATGACACCTAACACAAATGGTTCTCTAAATCAACGAATTTGAATTTATCTCGAGTGTAATTGACATATGCAATTGCGTACTGTGATGAATACAGTAAATAACTGAAAGAGATGAAAACATATTACCATAAAAACATGACTATTGTAGCACACTATATGCTAAGTACATGGATGGACTAAAGTATCGGACACCTCGGCATTGAAACGGATTACCATTTATGATGTATACAATTCTGGCATGTATTAGCTACAAATGAAAATGGGAAAAACCTAATAAACCTAAACATCTGAATTCCTATTATGTCAGTATACAAGTGTGACAGAAAACTCTCTATGTGTAAAAAAACATTGTTACCAAGTTTCCAGAAACAAATGTGCAAGCTGTTAACTATCGACAAAGTTCAATGACAGAATAAATCCAAGTCTAAATCTCCAGATAAATATAGAACTCTATGTACGATGTAAAAATGGCACAACCATCTATACCACATATCCTCCATACATACTCGTATATTTCTCTACAGGTAACTGTAATTCAACACCTTTTCAACACTCACACTCCACATATCAAACCATTTACACTAACACTACATGAAGAATGAAGAAAGAAGATTTTGTCTCATGGAGCTATATGTCTCTACAAAACACTATATAAGCTACACAACAAACCCACTCACACAAACAGATCAGAACACAACTTTACATCACTCTACATATGATACCATAAACCCAATTACACTCATTTTACATACTTCTCAGACAAATGACATGAAGAATCAAGAGAGAAGAGCACCACACATGAAGAAAGATGTCTCCGAAATACAACATTAATACAATTCATCAAACACACTTCAACTATCTCAACTGGACACAGGCACAGCAACACAAAGCATTCATACTACAGAACTATTTTACACACTATTTACACAATACAAAATTAAAAACACCAAAAATGAAATTACATGATGAATCAAGAAAGAAGATTTCCAAACATGAAGAGATAAGATTAACTTCCACAAACAACGACTCTAACAACACAAACAAACTTCCTAATACATTTCAGTACACTGACATAAAACATGCAATGGAGGATATGTGACGGTCACTGAGACCTACAAAGCCATTAGCTGCATCTTAAAATTGATACATATTAGGTGATGACACCTAACACAAATGGTTCTCTAAATGAACGAACTTGAATTTATCTCGAGTGTAATTGACATATGCAATTGCGTACTGTGATGAATACAGTAAATAACTGAAAGAGATGAAAACATATTACCATAAAAACATGACTATTGTAGCACACTATATGCTAAGTACATGGATGGACTAAAGTATCGGACACCTCGGCATTGAAACGGATTACCATTTATGATGTATACAATTCTGGCATGTATTAGCTACAAATGAAAATGGGAAAAACCTAATAAACCTAAACATCTGAATTCCTATTATGTCAGTATACAAGTGTGACAGATAACTCACTATGTGTAAAAAAACATTGTTACCAAGTTTCCAGAAACAAATGTGCAAGCTGTTAACTATCGACAAAGTTCAATGACAGAATAAATCCAAGTCTAAATCTCCAGATAAATATAGAACTCTATGTACGATGTAAAAATGGCACAACCATCTATACCACATATCCTCCATACATACTCGTATATTTCTCTACAGGTAACTGTAATTCAACACCTTTTCAACACTCACACTCCACATATCAAACCATTTACACTAACACTACATGAAGAATGAAAATTTTGTCTCATGAAGAAAACTCTCTACAAAACACTATATATGCTACAAAACAAACCCACTCACACAAACATATCAGAACATAATATTACATCATTCTATATATGATACTATAAACTCAATTACACTCATTTTACATACTTCTCAGACAAATGACATGAAGAATAAAGAGAGAAGAGAACCACACATGAAGAAAGATGTCTCCGAAATACAACATTAATACAATTCATCAAACACACTTCAACTATCTCAACTGGACACAGGCACAGCAACACAAAGCATTCATACTACAGAACTATTTTACACACTATTTACACAATACAAAATTAAAAACACCAAAAATGAAATTACATGATGAATCAAGAAAGAAGATTTCCAAACATGAAGAGATAAGATTAACTTCCACAAACAACGACTCTAACAACACAAACAAACTTCCTAATACATTTCAGTACACTGACATAAAACATGCAATGGAGGATATGTGACGGTCACTGAGACCTACAAAGCCATTAGCTGCATCTTAAAATTGATACATATTAGGTGATGACACCTAACACAAATGGTTCTCTAAATGAACGAACTTGAATTTATCTCGAGTGTAATTGACATATGCAATTGCGTACTGTGATGAATACAGTAAATAACTGAAAGAGATGAAAACATATTACCATAAAAACATGACTATTGTAGCACACTATATGCTAAGTACATGGATGGACTAAAGTATCGGACACCTCGGCATTGAAACGGATTACCATTTATGATGTATACAATTCTGGCATGTATTAGCTACAAATGAAAATGGGAAAAACCTAATAAACCTAAACATCTGAATTCCTATTATGTCAGTATACAAGTGTGACAGAAAACTCTCTATGTGTAAAAAAACATTGTTACCAAGTTTCCAGAAACAAATGTGCAAGCTGTTAACTATCGACAAAGTTCAATGACAGAATAAATCCAAGTCTAAATCTCCAGATACATATAAAACTCTATGTACGATGTAAAAATGGCACAACCATCTATACCACATATCCTCCATACATACACGTATATTTCTCTACAGGTAAGTGTAATGCAACACGTTTTCAACACTTACACTCTACATATCAAACCATTTACATAAACACTAAATGAAGAATGAAGAAAGATTTTGTCTCATGGAGAAAAATGTCTCCACAAAACACTATACATGCTATACAACAGACCCACTCACACAAATATATCAGAACAGAATATTGCATCACTCTACATATGATACTATAAACCCAATCACACTCATTTTACATACTTCTCAGACAAATGACATGAAGAATCAAGAGAGAAGAGAACCACACATGAAGAAATATGACTCCGAAATACAACATTAATACAATTCATCAAACACACTTCAATTATCTCAACTGGACACAGGCACAGCAACACAAAGCATTCATACTACAGAACTATTTTACACACTATTTACACAATACAAAATTAAAAACACCAAAAATGAAATTACATGATGAATCAAGAAAGAAGATTTCCAAACATGAAGAGAGAAGATTAACTTCCACAAACAACGACTCTAACAACACAAACAAACTTCCTAATACATTTCAGTACACTGACATAAAACATGCAATGGAGGATATGTGACGGTCACTGAGACCTACAAAGCCATTACCTGCATCTTAAAATTGATACATATTAGGTGATGACACCTAACACAAATGGTTCTCTAAATGAACGAACTTGAATTTATCTCGAGTGTAATTGACATATGCAATTGCGTACTGTGATGAATACAGAAAATAACTGAAACATATGAAAACATATTACCATAAAAACATGACTATTGTAGCACACTATATGCTAAGTACATGGATGGACTAAAGTATCGGACACCTCGGCATTGAAACGGATTACCATTTATGATGTATACAATTCTGGCATGTATTAGCTACAAATGAAAATGGGAAAAACCTAATAAACCTAAACATCTGAATTCCTATTATGTCAGTATACAAGTGTGACAGAAAACTCTCTATGTGTAAAAAAACATTGTTACCAAGTTTCCAGAAACAAATGTGCAAGCTGTTAACTATCGACAAAGTTCAATGACAGAATAAATCCAAGTCTAAATCTCCAGATACATATAGAACTCTATGTACGATGTAAAAATGGCACAACCATCTATACCACATATCCTCCATACATACACGTATATTTCTCTACAGGTAAGTGTAATGCAACACGTTTTCAACACTTACACTCTACATATCAAACCATTTACATAAACACTAAATGAAGAATGAAGAAAGATTTTGTCTCATGGAGAAAAATGTCTCTACAAAACACTATACATGCTATACAACAGACCCACTCACACAAATATATCAGAACAGAATATTGCATCACTCTACATATGATACTATAAACCCAATTACACTCATTTTACATACTTCTCAGACAAATGACATGAAGAATCAAGAGAGAAGAGAACCACACATGAAGAAATATGACTCCGAAATACAACATTAATACAATTCATCAAACACACTTCAAATATCTCAACTGGACACAGACTCAACAACACAAAGCATTCATACTACAGAACTATTTTACACACTATTTACACAATACAAAATTAAAAACACCAAAAATGAAAGTACATGATGAATCAAGAAAGAAGATTTCCAAACATGAAGAGAGAAGATTAACTTCCACAAACAACGACTCTAACAACACAAACAAACTTCCTAATACATTTCAGTACACTGACATAAAACATGCAACGGAGGATATGTGACGGTCACTGAGACCTACAAAGCCATTAGCTGCATCTTAAAATTGATACATATATTAGGTGATGACACCTAACACAAATGGTTCTCTAAATCAACGAATTTGAATTTATCTCGAGTGTAATTGACATATGCAATTGCGTACTGTGATGAATACAGTAAATAACTGAAAGAGATGAAAACATATTACCATAAAAACATGACTATTGTAGCACACTATATGCTAAGTACATGGATGGACTAAAGTATCGGACACCTCGGCATTGAAACGGATTACCATTTATGATGTATACAATTCTGGCATGTATTAGCTACAAATGAAAATGGGAAAAACCTAATAAACCTAAACATCTGAATTCCTATTATGTCAGTATACAAGTGTGACAGAAAACTCTCTATGTGTAAAAAAACATTGTTACCAAGTTTCCAGAAACAAATGTGCAAGCTGTTAACTATCGACAAAGTTCAATGACAGAATAAATCCAAGTCTAAATCTCCAGATAAATATAGAACTCTATGTACGATGTAAAAATGGCACAACCATCTATACCACATATCCTCCATACATACTCGTATATTTCTCTACAGGTAACTGTAATTCAACACCTTTTCAACACTCACACTCCACATATCAAACCATTTACACTAACACTACATGAAGAATGAAAATTTTGTCTCATGAAGAAAACTCTCTACAAAACACTATATATGCTACAAAACAAACCCACTCACACAAACATATCAGAACACAATATTACATCATTCTATATATGATACTATAAACTCAATTACACTCATTTTACATACTTCTCAGATAAATGACATGAAGAATCAAGAGAGAAGAGAACCACACATGAAGAAATATGTCTCCGAAATACAACATTAATATAATTCATCAAACACAATTCAATTATCACAACTGGACACAGGCACAGCAACACAAAGCATTCATACTACAGAACTATTTTACACACTATTTACACAATACAAAATTAAAAACACAAAAAATGAAATTACATGAAGAATCAAGAAAGATGATTTCCAAACATGAAGAGAGAAGATTAACTTCCACAAACAACGACTCTAACAACACAAACAAACTTCCTAATACATTTCAGTACACTAACATAAAACATGCAATGGAGGATATGTGACGGTCACTGAGACCTACAAAGCCATTAGCTGCATCTTAAAATTGATACATATTAGGTGATGACACCTAACACAAATGGTTCTCTAAATGAACGAACTTGAATTTATCTCGAGTGTAATTGACATATGCAATTGCGTACTGTGATGAATACAGTAAATAACTGAAACAGATGAAAACATATTACCATAAAAACATGACTATTGTAGCACACTATATGCTAAGTACATGGATGGACTAAAGTATCGGACACCTCGGCATTGAAACGGATTACCATTTATGATGTATACAATTCTGGCATGTATTAGCTACAAATGAAAATGGGAAAAACCTAATAAACCTAAACATCTGAATTCCTATTATGTCAGTATACAAGTGTGACAGAAAACTCTCTATGTGTAAAAAAACATTGTTACCAAGTTTCCAGAAACAAATGTGCAAGCTGTTAACTATCGACAAAGTTCAATGACAGAATAAATCCAAGTCTAAATCTCCAGATACATATAGAACTCTATGTACGATGTAAAAATGGCACAACCATCTATACCACATATCCTCCATACATACTCGTATATTTCTCTACAGATAACTGTAATACAACACCTTTTCAACACTCACACTCCACATATCAAACCATTTACACTAACACTACATGAAGAATGAAAATTTTGTCTCATGAAGAAAACTCTCTACAAAACACTATATATGCTACAAAACAAACCCACTCACACAAACATATCAGAACACAATATTACATCACTCTATATATGATACTATAAACTCAATTACACTCATTTTACAAACTTCTCAGATAAATGACATGAAGAATCAAGAGAGAAGAGAACCACACATGAAGAAATATGTCTCCGAAATACAACATTAATATAATTCATCAAACACAATTCAATTATCACAACTGGACACAGGCACAGCAACACAAAGCATTCATACTACAGAACTATTTTACACACTATTTACACAATACAAAATTAAAAACACCAAAAATGAAATTACATGAAGAATCAAGAAAAATGATTTCCAAACATGAAGAGAGAAGATTAACTTCCACAAACAACGACTCTAACAACACAAACAAACTTCCTAATACATTTCAGTACACTGACATAAAACATGCAATGGAGGATATGTGACGGTCACTGAGACCTACAAAGCCATTAGCTGCATCTTAAAATTGATACATATTAGGTGATGACACCTAACACAAATGGTTCTCTAAATGAACGAACTTGAATTTATCTCGAGTGTAATTGACATATGCAATTGCGTACTGTGATGAATACAGTAAATAACTGAAAGAGATGAAAACATATTACCATAAAAACATGACTATTGTAGCACACTATATGCTAAGTACATGGATGGACTAAAGTATCGGACACCTCGGCATTGAAACGGATTACCATTTATGATGTATACAATTCTGGCATGTATTAGCTACAAATGAAAATGGGAAAAACCTAATAAACCTAAACATCTGAATTCCTATTATGTCAGTATACAAGTGTGACAGAAAACTCTCTATGTGTAAAAAAACATTGTTACCAAGTTTCCAGAAACAAATGTGCAAGCTGTTAACTATCGACAAAGTTCAATGACAGAATAAATCCAAGTCTAAATCTCCAGATACATATAGAACTCTATGTACGATGTAAAAATGGCACAACCATCTATACCACATATCCTCCATACATACACGTATATTTATCTACAGGTAAGTGTAATGCAACACGTTTTCAACACTTACACTCTACATATCAAACCATTTACATAAACACTAAATGAAGAATGAAGAAAGATTTTGTCTCATGGAGAAAAATGTCTCTACAAAACACTATACATGCTATACAACAGACCCACTCACACAAATATATCAGAACAGAATATTGCATCACTCTACATATGATACTATAAACCCAATTACACTCATTTTACATACTTCTCAGACAAATGACATGAAGAATCAAGAGAGAAGAGAACCACACATGAAGAAATATGACTCCGAAATACAACATTAATACAATTCATCAAACACACTTCAAATATCTCAACTGGACACAGACTCAACAACACAAAGCATTCATACTACAGAACTATTTTACACACTATTTACACAATACAAAATTAAAAACACCAAAAATGAAAGTACATGATGAATCAAGAAAGAAGATTTCCAAACATGAAGAGAGAAGATTAACTTCCACAAACAACGACTCTAACAACACAAAACACTTCTTCCTAATACATTTCAGTACACTGACATAAAACATGCAATGGAGGATATGTGATGGTCACTGAGACCTACAAAGCCATTAGCTGCATCTTAAAATTGATACATATTAGGTGATGACACCTAACACAAATGGTTCTCTAAATCAACGAATTTGAATTTATCTCGAGTGTAATTGACATATGCAATTGCGTACTGTGATGAATACAGTAAATAACTGAAAGAGATGAAAACATATTACCATAAAAACATGACTATTGTAGCACACTATATGCTAAGTACATGGATGGACTAAAGTATCGGACACCTCGGCATTGAAACGGATTACCATTTATGATGTATACAATTCTGGCATGTATTAGTTACAAATGAAAATGGGAAAAACCTAATAAACCTAAACATCTGAATTCCTATTATGTCAGTATACAAGTTTGACAGAAAACTCTCTATGTGTAAAAAAACCATTGTTACCATGTTTCCAGAAACAAATGTGCAAGCTGTTAATTATCGACAAAGTTCAATGACAGAATAAATCCAAGTCTAAATCTCCAGATACATATAGAACTCTATGTACGATGTAAAAATGGCAGAATCATCTATACCACATATCCTCCATACATACTCGTATATTTCTCTACAGGTAACTGTAATACAACACCTTTTCAACACTCACACTCCACATATCAAACCATTTACACTAACACTACATGAAGAATGAAGAAAGAAGATTTTGTCTCATGGAGATATATGTCTCTACACAAACACTATATAAGCTACACAACAAACCCACTCACACAAACAGATCAGAACACAACTTTACATCACTCTACATATGATACCATAAACACAATTACACTCATTTTACATACTTCTCAGACAAATGACATGAAGAATAAAGAGAGAAGAGAACCACACATGAAGAAATATGTCTCCGAAATACAGCATTAATACAATTCATCAAACACACTTCAATTATCTCAACTGGACACAGGCACAGCAACACAAAGCATTCATACTACATAACTATTTTACACACTATTTACACAATACAAAATTAAAAACACCAAAAATGAAATTACATGATGAATCAAGAAAGAAGATTTCCAAACATGAAGAGAGAAGATTAACTTCCACAAACGACTCTAACAACACAAACAAACTTCCTAATACATTTCAGTACACTGACATAAAACATGCAATGGAAGATATGTGACGGTCACTGAGACCTACAAAGCCATTAGCTGCATCTTAAAATTGATACATATTAGGTGATGACACCTAACACAAATGGTTCTCTAAATGAACGAACTTGAATTTATCTCGAGAGTAATTGACATATGCAATTGCGTACTGTGATGAATACAGTAAATAACTGAAAGAGATGAAAACATATTACCATAAAAACATGACTATTGTAGCACACTATATGCTAAGTACATGGATGGACTAAAGTATTGGACACCTCGGCATTGAAACGGATTACCATTTATGATGTATACAATTCTGGCATGTATTAGTTACAAATGAAAATGGGAAAAACCTAATAAATCTGAACATCTGAATTCCTATTATGTCAGTATACAAGTGTGACAGAAAACTCTCTATGTGTAAAAAAAACATTGTTACCATGTTTCCAGAAACAAATGTGCAAGCTGTTAATTATCGACAAAGTTCAATGACAGAATAAATCCAAGTCTAAATCACCAGATAAATATAGAACTCTATGTACGATGTAAAAATGGCAGAATCATCTATACCACATATCCTCCATACATACTCGTATATTTCTCTACAGGTAACTGTAATACAACACCTTTTCAACACTCACACTCCACATATCAAACCATTTACACTAACACTACATGAAGAATGAAGAAAGAAGATTTTGTCTCATGGAGATATATGTCTCTACAAAACACTATATAAGCTACACAACAAACCCACTCACACAAACAGATCAGAACACAACTTTACATCACTCTACATATGATACCATAAACACAATTACACTCATTTTACATACTTCTCAGACAAATGACATGAAGAATAAAGAGAGAAGAGAACCACACATGAAGAAATATGTCTCCGAAATACAGCATTAATACAATTCATCAAACACACTTCAATTATCTCAACTGGACACAGGCACAGCAACACAAAGCATTCATACTACATAACTATTTTACACACTATTTACACAATACAAAATTAAAAACACCAAAAATGAAATTACATGATGAATCAAGAAAGAAGATTTCCGAACATGAAGAGAGAAGATTAACTTCCACAAACGACTCTAACAGCACAAACAAACATCCTAATACATTTCAGTACACTGACATAAAACATGCAATGGAGGATATGTGACGGTCACTGAGACCTACAAAGCCATTAGCTGCATCTTAAAATTGATACATATTAGGTGATGACACCTAACACAAATGGTTCTCTAAATGAACGAACTTGAATTTATCTCGAGAGTAATTGACATATGCAATTGCGTACTGTGATGAATACAGTAAATAACTGAAAGAGATGAAAACATATTACCATAAAAACATGACTATTGTAGCACACTATATGCTAAGTACATGGATGGACTAAAGTATCGGACACCTCGGCATTGAAACGGATTACCATTTATGATGTATACAATTCTGGCATGTATTAGTTACAAATGAAAATGGGAAAAACCTAATAAACCTAAACATCTGAATAACTATTATGTCAGTATACAAGTGTGACAGAAAACTCTCTATGTGTAAAAAATTCATTGTTACCATGTTTCCAGAAACAAATGTGCAAGCTGTTAATTATCGACAAAGTTCAATGACAGAATAAATCCAAGTCTAAATCTCCAGATAAATATAGAACTCTATGTACGATGTAAAAATGGCAGAATCATCTATACCACATATCCTCCATACATACTCGTATATTTCTCTACAGGTAACTGTAATACAACACCTTTTCAACACTCACACTCCACATATCAAACCATTTACACTAACACTACATGAAGAATGAAGAAAGAAGATTTTGTCTCATGGAGATATATGTCTCTACAAAACACTATATAAGCTACACAACAAACCCACTCACACAAACAGATCAGAACACAACTTTACATCACTCTACATATGATACCATAAACACAATTACACTCATTTTACATACTTCTCAGACAAATGACATGAAGAATAAAGAGAGAAGAGAACCACACATGAAGAAATATGTCTCCGAAATACAACATTAATACAATTCATCAAACACCCTTCAATTATCTCAACTGGACACAGGCACAGCAACACAAAGCATTCATACTACAGAACTATTTTACACACTATTTACACAATACAAAATTAAAAACACCAGAAATGAAATTACATGATGAATCAAGAAAGAAGATTTCCAAACATGAAGAGAGAGGATTAACTTCCACAAACAACGACTCTAACAACACAAACAAACTTCCTAATACGTTTCAGTACACTGATATAAAACATGCAATGGAGGATATGTGACAGACATTGAGACCTACAAAGCCATTAGCTGCATCTTAAAATTGATACATATTAGGTGATGACACCTAACACAAATGGTTCTCTAAATGAACGAACTTGAATTTATCTCGAGAGTAATGGACATATGCAATTGCGTACTGCGTGAATACAGTAAATAACTGAAATAGATGAAAACATATTACCATAAAAACATGACTATTGTAGCACACTATATGCTAAGTACATGGATGGACTAAAGTATCGGACACCTCGGCATTGAAACGGATTACCATTTATGATGTATACAATTCTGGCATGTATTAGCTACAAATGAAAATGGGAAAAACCTAATAAACCTAAACATCTGAATTCCTATTATGTCAGTATACAAGTTTGACAGAAGACTCTCTATGTGTAAAAAAACATTGTACCCAAGTTTCCAGAAACAAATGTGCAAGCTGTTAACTATCGACAAAGTTCAATGACAGAATAAATCGAAGTCTAAATCACCAGATACATATAGAACTCTATGTACGATGTAAAAATGGCATAACCATCCATAACCCATATCCTCCATACATACTCGTATATTTCTCTACAGATAACTGTAATACAACACCTTTTCAACACTCACACTCCACATATCAAACCATTTACACTAACACTACATGAAGAATGAAGAAAGAAAATTTTGTCTCATGAAGAAAACTCTCTACAAAACACTATATATGCTACAAAACAAACCCACTCACACAAACATATCAGAACACAATATTACATCACTCTATATATGATACTATAAACTCAATTACACTCATTTTACATACTTCTCAGGCAAATGGCATGAAGAATCAAGAGAGAAGAGAACCACACATGAAGAAATATGTCTCCGAAATACAACATTAATATAATTCATCAAACACACTTCAACTATCTCAACTGGACACAGGCACAGCAACACAAAGCATTCATACTACAGAACTATTTTACACACTATTTACACAATACAAAATTAAAAACACCAAAAATGAAATTACATGAAGAATCAAGAAAGATGATTTCCAAACATGAAGAGAGAAGATTAACTTCCACAAACAACGACTCTAACAACACAAACAAACTTCCTAATACATTTCAGTACACTGACATAAAACATGCAATGGAGGATATGTGACGGTCACTGAGACCTACAAAGCCATTAGCTGCATCTTAAAATTGATACATATTAGGTGATGACACCTAACACAAATGGTTCTCTAAATGAACGAACTTGAATTTATCTCGAGTGTAATTGACATATGCAATTGCGTACTGTGATGAATACAGTAAATAACTGAAACAGATGAAAACATATTACCATAAAAACATGACTATTGTAGCACACTATATGCTAAGTACATGGATGGACTAAAGTATCGGACACCTCGGCATTGAAACGGATTACCATTTATGATGTATACAATTCTGGCATGTATTAGCTACAAATGAAAATGGGAAAAACCTAATAAACCTAAACATCTGAATTCCTATTATGTCAGTATACAAGTGTGACAGAAAACTCTCTATGTGTAAAAAAACATTGTTACCAAGTTTCCAGAAACAAATGTGCAAGCTGTTAACTATCGACAAAGTTCAATGACAGAATAAATCCAAGTCTAAATCTCCAGATACATATAGAACTCTATGTACGATGTAAAAATGGCACAACCATCTATACCACATATCCTCCATACATACACGTATATTTCTCTACAGGTAAGTGTAATGCAACACGTTTTCAACACTTACACTCTACATATCAAACCATTTACATAAACACTACATGAAGAATGAAGAAAGAAGATTTTGTCTCATGGAGATATATGTCTCTACAAAACACTATATAAGCTACACAACAAACCCACTCACACAAACAGATCAGAACACAACTTTACATCACTCTACATATGATACCATAAACACAATTACACTCATTTTACATACTTCTCAGACAAATGACATGGAAAATAAAGAGAGAAGAGAACCACACATGAAGAAATATGTCTCCGAAATACAGCATTAATACAATTCATCAAACACACTTCAATTATCTCAACTGGACACAGGCACAGCAACACAAAGCATTCATACTACATAACTATTTTACACACTATTTACACAATACAAAATTAAATACACCAAAAATGAAATTACATGATGAATCAAGAAAGAAGATTTCCAAACATGAAGAGAGAAGATTAACTTCCACAAACGACTCTAACAACACAAACAAACTTCCTAATACATTTCAGTACACTAACATAAAACATGCAATGGAGGATATGTGACGGTCACTGAGACCTACAAAGCCATTAGCTGCATCTTAAAATTGATACATATTAGGTGATGACACCTAACACAAATGGTTCTCTAAATGAACGAACTTGAATTTATCTCGAGAGTAATTGACATATGCAATTGCGTACTGTGATGAATACAGTAAATAACTGAAAGAGATGATAACATATTACCATAAAAACATGACTATTTTAGCACACTATATGCTAAGTACATGGATGGACTAAAGTATCGGACACCTCGGCATTGAAACGGATTACCATTTATGATGTATACAATTCTGGCATGTATTAGTTACAAATGAAAATGGGAAAAACCTAATAAACCTAATCATCTGAATTCCTATTATGTCAGTATACAAGTGTGACAGAAAACTCTCTATGTGTAAAAAAAACATTGTTACCATGTTTCCAGAAACAAATGTGCAAGCTGTTAATTATCGACAAAGTTCAATGACAGAATAAATCCAAGTCTAAATCTCCAGATAAATATAGAACTCTATGTACGATGTAAAAATGGCAGAATCATCTATACCACATATCCTCCATACATACTCGTATATTTCTCTACAGGTAACGGTAATACAACACCTTTTCAACACTCACACTCCACATATCAAACCATTTACACTAACACTACATGAAGAATGAAGAAAGAAGATTTTGTCTCATGGAGATATATGTCTCTACAAAACACTATATAAGCTACACAACAAACCCACTCACACAAACAGATCAGAACACAACTTTACATCACTCTACATATGATACCATAAACACAATTACACTCATTTTACATACTTCTCAGACAAATGACATGAAGAATCAAGAGAGAAGAGAACCACACATGAAGAAATATGTCTCCGAAATACAACTTTAATACAATTCATCAAACACACTTCAATTATCTCAACTGGACACAGGCACAGCAACACAAAGCATTCATACTACATAACTATTTTACACACTATTTACACAATACAAAATTAAAAACACCAAAAATGAAATTACATGATGAATCAAGAAAGAAGATTTCCAAACATGAAGAGAGAGGATTAACTTCCACAAACAACGACTCTAACAACACAAACAAACTTCCTAATACGTTTCAGTACACTGACATAAAACATGCAATGGAGGATATGTGACGGACATTGAGACCTACAAAGCCATTAGCTGCACCTTAAAATTGATACATATTAGGTGATGACACCTAACACATATGGTTCTCTAAATGAACGAACTTGAAGTTATCTCGAGTGTAATTGACATATGCAATTGCGTACTGTGATGAATACAGTAAATAACTGAAAGAGATGAAATGATATTACCAAAAAAACATGACTATTGTAGCGCACTATATGCCAAGTACATGGATGGATTAAAATATCGGGCACCTAGGCCTTGAACCGAATTCCCACTTATGATGTATACTATTCTGGCAAGTATTACTTACAAATGAAAATGGGAAAAACCTAATAAACCTAAACATCTGAATTCCTATTATGTCAGTATACAAGTGTGACAGAAAACTCTCTATTTGTAAAAAAACATTGTTACCAAGTTTCCAGAAACAAATGTGCAAGCTGTTAACTATCGACAAAGTTCAATGACAGAATAAATCCAAGTCTAAATCTCCAGATAAATATAGAACTCTATGTACGATGTAAAAATGGCACAACCATCTATACCACATATCCTCCATACATACTCGTATATTTCTCTACAGGTAACTGTAATACAACACCTTTTCAACACTCACACTCCACATATCAAACCATTTACACTAACACTACATGAAGAATGAAGAAAGAAGATTTTGTCTCATGAAGAAAAATGTCTCTACAAAACACTATATATGCTACACAACAAACCCACTCACACAAACATATCAGAACACAATATTACATCACTCTACATATGATACTATAAACCCAATTACACTCATATTACATACTTCTCAGACAAATGACATGAAGAATGAAGCGAGAAGAGAACCACACATGAATAAATATGACTCCGAAATACAACATTAATACAATTCATCAAATACTATTCAAATATCTCAAGTGGACACAGACTCAACAACACAAAGCATTCATACTACAGAACTATTTTACACACTATTTACACAATACAAAATTAAAAACACCAAAAATGAAAGTACATGAAGAATCAAGAAAGAAGATTTCCAAACATGAAGAGAGAGGATTAACTTCCTCAAACGACTCTAAACAACACAAACAAACTTCCTAATACATTTCAGTACACTGACAAAAAACATGCAATGGAGGATATGTGACGGTCACTTAGATCTACAAAGCCATTAGCTGCATCTTAAAATTGATACATATTAGGTGATGACACGTAACACATATGGTTCTCTAAATGAACGAAATTGAATTTATCTCGATAGTAATTGACATATGCAATTGCGTACTGTGATGAATACAGTAAATAACTGAAAGAGATGAAAAGATATTACCAAAAAAACATGACTAATGTAGCGCACTATATGCTAAGTGCATGGAAGGATTAATGTATTGGTCACCTTGGCATTGAAACGGATTAGCACTTATGATGTATACAATTCTGGCATGTATTAGTTACAAATGAAAATGGGAGAAAACCTAATAAACCTAAACATCTGTATTCCTATTATGTCAGTATACAAGTGTGACAGGAAACTCTCTATGTGTAAAAAAAACATTGTTACCAAGTTTCCAGAAACAAATGTGCAAGCTGTTAACTATCGACAAAGTTCAATGACAGAATAAATCCAAGTCTAAATCTCCAGATACATATAGAACTCTATGTACGATGTAAAAATGGCACAACCATCTATACCACATATCCTCCATACATACTCGTATATTTCTCTACAGATAACTGTAATACAACACCTTTTCAACACTCACACTCCACATATCAAACCATTTACACTAACACTACATGAAGAATGAAGAAAGAAGATTTTGTCTCATGGAGATATATGTCTCTACAAAACACTATATAAGCTACACAACAAACCCACTCACACAAACAGATCAGAACACAACTTTACATCACTCTACATATGATACCATAAACACAATTACACTCATTTTACATACTTCTCAGACAAATGACATGAAGAATCAAGAGAGAAGAGCACCACACATGAATAAATATGACTCCGAAATACAACATTAATACAATTCATCAAACACACTTCAAATATCTCAACTGGACACAGACTCAACAACACAAAGCATTCATACTACAGAACTATTTTACACACTATTTACACAATACAAAATTAAAAACACCAAAAATGAAATTACATGATGAATCAAGAAAGATTTCCAAACATGAAGAGAGAAGATTAACTTCCACAAACAACGACTCTAACAACACAAAACACTTCTTCCTAATACATTTCAGTACACTGACATAAAACATGCAATGGAGGATATGTGACGGTCACTGAGACCTACAAAGCCATTACCTGCATCTTAAAATTGATACATATTAGGTGATGACACCTAACACAAATGGTTCTCTAAATCAACGAATTTGAATTTATCTCGAGTGTAATTGACATATGCAATTGTGTACTGTGATAAATACAGTAAATAACTGAAAGAGATGAAAACATATTACCATAAAAACATGACTATTGTAGCACACTATATGCTAAGTACATGGATGGACTAAAGTATCGGATACCTCGGCATTGAAACGGATTACCATTTATGATGTATACAATTCTGGCATGTATTAGTTACAAATGAAAATGGGAAAAACCTAATAAACCTAAACATCTGAATTCCTATTATGTCAGTATACAAGTTTGACAGAAAACTCTCTATGTGTAAAAAACCATTGTTACCATGTTTCCAGAAACAAATGTGCAAGCTGTTAATTATCGACAAAGTTCAATGACAGAATAAATCCAAGTCTAAATCTCCAGATACATATAGAACTCTATGTACGATGTAAAAATGGCACAACCATCTATACCACATATCCTCCATACATACTCGTATATTTCTCTACAGATAACTGTAATACAACACCTTTGCAACACTCACACTCCACATATCAAACCATTTACACTAACACTACATGAAGAATGAAGAAAGAAGATTTTGTCTCATGGAGATATATGTCTCTACAAAACACTATATAAGCTACACAACAAACCCACTCACACAAACAGATCAGAACACAACTTTACATCACTCTACATATGATACCATAAACACAATTACACTCATTTTACATACTTCTCAGACAAATGACATGAAGAATAAAGAGAGAAGAGAAACCACACATGAAGAAATATGTCTCCGAAATACAGCATTAATACAATTCATCAAACACACTTCAATTATCTCAACTGGACACAGGCACAGCAACACAAAGCATTCATACTACATAACTATTTTACACACTATTTACACAATACAAAATTAAAAACACCAAAAATGAAATTACATGATGAATCAAGAAAGAACATTTCCAAACATGAAGAGAGAAGATTAACTTCCACAAACGACTCTAACAACACAAACAAACTTCCTAATACATTTCAGTACACTGACATAAAACATGCAATGGAGGATATGTGACGGTCACTGAGACCTACAAAGCCATTAGCTGCATCTTAAAATTGATACATATTAGGTGATGACACCTACGACAAATGGTGCTCTAAATGAACGAACTTGAATTTATCTCGAGAGTAATTGACATATGCAATTGCGTACTGTGATGAATACAGTAAATAACTGAAAGAGATGATAACATATTACCATAAAAACATGACTATTGTAGCACACTATATGCTAAGTACATGGATGGACTAAAGTATCGGACACCTCGGCATTGAAACGGATTACCATTTATGATGTATACAATTCTGGCATGTATTAGTTACAAATGAAAATGGGAAAAACCTAATAAACCTAAACATCTGAATTCCTATTATGTCAGTATACAAGTGTGACAGAAAACTCTCTATGTGTAAAAAAAAAATTGTTACCATGTTTCCAGAAACAAATGTGCAAGCTGTTAATTATCGACAAAGTTCAATGACAGAATAAATCCAAGTCTAAATCTCCAGATAAATATAGAACTCTATGTACGATGTAAAAATGGCAGAATCATCTATACCACATATCCTCCATACATACTCGTATATTTCTCTACAGGTAACTGTAATACAACACCTTTTCAACACTCACACTCCACATATCAAACCATTTACACTAACACTACATGAAGAATGAAGAAAGAAGATTTTGTCTCATGAAGAAAAATGTCTTTACAAAACACTATCAATGCTACACAACAAACCCACTCACACAAACGTACCAGAACACAATATTACATCACTCTATATATGATACTATAAACCCACTTACACTCATTTTACATACTTCTCAAACAAATGACATGAAGAATCAAGAGAGAAGAGAACCACACATGAAGAAATATGTCTCCGAAATACAACATTAATACAATTCATCAAACACACTTCAATTATCTCAACTGGACACAGGCACAGCAACACAAAGCATTCATACTACAGAACTATTTTACACACTATTTACACAATACAAAATTAAAAACACCAAAAATGAAATTACATGATGAATCAAGAAAGAAGATTTCCAAACATGAAGAGAGAAGATTAACTTCCACAAACAACGATTCTAACAACACAAACAAACTTCCTAATACATTTCAGTACACTGACATAAAACATGCAATGGAGGATATGTGACGGTCACTGAGACCTACAAAGCCATTAGCTGCATCTTAAAATTGATACATATTAGGTGATGACACCTAACACAAATGGTTCTCTAAATGAACGAACTTGAATTTATCTCGAGAGTAATTGACATATGCAATTGCGTACTGTGATGAATACAGTAAATAACTGAAAGAGATGAAAACATATTACCATAAAAACATGACTATTGTAGCGCACTATATGCTAAGTACATGGATGGATTAAAGTATCGGACAACTCGGCATTGTAACGGATTACCACTTATGATGTATACAACCCTGCAATGTATTATTTACAAATGAAAATAGGAAAAAACCTAATAAACCTGAACATCTGAATTACTATTATGTCAGTATACAAGTGTGACAGAAAACCCTCTATGTGTAAAAAAACATTGTTACCATGTTTCCAGAAACAAATGGGCAAGCTGTTAACTATCGGCAAAGTTCAATGACAGAATAAATCCAAGTCTAAATCTCCAGATAAATAAAGAACTCTATGTACGATGTAAAAATGGCAGAATCATCTCCACCACATATCCTCCATACATACTCGTATATTTCTCTACAGGTAACTGTAATACAACACCTTTTCAACACTCACACTCCACATATCAAACCATTTACACTAACACTACATGAAGAATGAAGAAAGAAGATTTTGTCTCATGGAGATATATGTCTCTACAAAACACTATATAAGCTACACAACAAACCCACTCACACAAACAGATCTGAACACAACTTTACATCACTCTACATATGAAACTACAAACCCAATTACACTCAATTTACATACTTCTCAGACAAATGACATGAAGAATCAAGAGAGAAGAGAACCACACATGAAGAAATATGTCTCCGAAATACAACATTAATACAATTCATCAAACACACTTCAATTATCTCAACTGGACACAGGCACAGCAACACAAAGCATTCATACTACAGAACTATTTTACACACTATTTACACAATGCAAAATTAAAAACACCAGAAATCAAATTACATGATGAATCAAGAAAGAAGATTTCCAAACATGAAGAGAGAAGATTAACGTCCGCAAACAACGACTCTAAACAACACAAACCAACTTCCTAATACATTTCAGTACACTGACATAAAACATGCAATGGAGGATATGTGACGGTCACTGAGACTTACAAAGCCATTAGCTGCATCTTAAAATTGATACATATTAGGTGATGACACCTAACACAAATGGTTCTCTAAATGAACGAACTTAAATTTATGTCGACCGTAATTGACATATGCAATTGCGTACTGTGATGAATACAGTAAATAACTGAAAGAGATGAAAACATATTACCAAAAAATTGTGTCTAATGTAGCGCACTATATGCTAAGTACATGGATGGATTAAAGTATCGGACACCTCGGCATTGAAACGGATTACTACTTTTGGTGTATACAATTCTGGCATTTATTAGTTACAAATGAAAGTGGGAAAAACCCTAAAAAACCTAAACATCTGATTTCCTATTATGTCAGTATACAAGTGTGACAGAAAAATCTCTATGTGTAAAAAAACATTGTTACCAAGTTTCCAGAAACAAATGTGCAAGCTGTTAATTATCGACTAAGTTCAATGACAGAATAAATCCAAGTCTAAATCTCCAGATACATATAGAACTCTATGTACAATGTAAAAATGGCAGAACAATCTATACCACGTATCCTCCATACATACTCGTATATTTCTCTACAGGTAACTGTAATACAACACCTTTTCAACACTCACACTCCACATATCGAACCATTTACATTAACACTACATGAAGAATGAAGAAAGAAGATTTTGTCTCATGGAGATATATGTCTCTACAAAACACTATATAAGCTACACAACAAACCCACTCACACACACACATCAGAACACAACTTTACATCACTCTACATATGAAACTATAAACCTAATTACACTCATTTTACATACTTCTCAGACAAATGACACGAAGAATCAAGAGAGAAGGGTACCCCACATGAAGAAATATGTCACCGAAATATAACATTAATACAATTCATCAAACACACTTCAATTATCTCAACTGGACACAGGCACAACAACACAATGCATTTATACAACAGATCTCACTTATATAGTATTTACACAATACAAAATTAAAAACACCAAAAGTGAAATTACATGAGGAATCAAGAAAGAAGATTTCTAACCATGAAACAATGACTTTATACAAAACAAACATCCTTCCAAACACACTTCAGTACACTGACACAAAACATGCAATGGAGGATACGTGACGGTCACTGAGACCTACAAAGCCATTAGTTGCCATCGTAAAATTGATACATATTAGGTGATGACACCTACTACTGATTGTTCTCTCATTGAGCGAACATGAATTTATCTACAGAGTAACTGACATATACAATTGCATACTGCGATTAATAAAGTAAATAACTGAAACCGAGGAAAAGTTACTACTAATACAACATGACAAAAATAGCTCATTATATGCTAAGTTAATCGATGGATTAAAGTATCGGACACCTTTAATTTGAAATGGATTAGCGTTTATGATGTATACAATTCTGGCATATATTAGTATACAAATGAAAATGGGAAAAAACCTAATAAACCTAAACATTTGAATTCCCATTTTGTCAGTATACAAGTGTGACAGAAAACTCCCCATGTGGAGAAAATACATTGTCACCATGATTCCAGAAACAAATGTGCAAGCTGTTACTTATCGAGAAAGTTCAATGACAGAATAAATCCAACTCTAAACCGCCAGATACATATAGAACTCTATGTACGATGTAAAAATGGCAGAACAATCTATAGCACATATCCTCCATATATACTCGTATATTTCTCTACAGATAACTGCAATACAACACCTTTTCAACACTCACACTACACATATCAAACCACTTACATTAACACTACATGAAGAATGCAGAAAGAAGATTCTATCTCATGAAGAAATATGCCTCTACAAAACACTATATACTCTATACAACAAAACCACTCACACAAACAGATCAGAACACAACTTTACATCTCTCTACATATGAAACTCTAAACACAACTACATTCATTTTACACATTACTCAAGACAAATAACATGAAGAATCTAGAGAGAAGAGTAGCGCAAATGAAGAAATATCATCAAACACATTTCAAACATCTCAACTGGACACAGACACAACAACACAATGCATTCATACAACAGATTTCTCTTACACAGTATTTACACAATCCAAATTTAAAACACCAAAAAATGAAATTACATGAAGAATCAAGAAAGAAGTTTTCCTAACATGAAGTGAGAAGATGAACTTCCACAAATAATGACTCTATACAACACAATCAAGCTTCCAAACACACTTTAGTACACTGACACAAAACATGCAATGGAGGATACGTGACGCTCACTGCGACCTACAAAGCCATTAGCTGCCATCATAAAATTGATACATATTAGGTGATGACACCTACTACTGACTGTTCTCTCATTGAGCGAACATGAATTTATCCACAGAGTAACTGACAAATACAATTGCATGCTGCCATTAATAAAGTAAATAACTGAAACCGATGAAAAGATACTACTAATAAAACACGACTAATATACCTCATTATATACTAAGTTAATCGATGGATAAAAGTATCGGACACCTAGAATTTGAAATGGATTAGAATTTATGATGTATAAAACTCTGGCATGTATTAGTTACAAATGACAATGGGAAAAAACCTAATAAACCTAAACATTGAATTCCCATTATGTCAGTATACAAGTGTGACAGAAAGCTCTCCACGTGAAAAAAAAAAAAAATACATTGTAACTATGTTTCCAGAAACAAATGTGCAAGCTGTTAACCATCGACAAAGTTCAATGACAGAATAAATTCAACCCTATGTCTCCAGATACATATACAACACTACGTATGATGTAAAAGTGGCAGAACAATCTATACCACATATCCTCCATACATACTCGTATATTTCTCTACAGATAACTACAATACTACACCTATTCAACACTCACACTCCACATATCAAACCACTTACATTAACACTACATGAAGAATACAGAAAGAAGATTTTGTCTCATGACGAAATATGTCTCTACGAACACTATATACTCTATACAACAAAACCACTCACACAAACAGATCAGAACACAACTTTACATCACTCTACATACGAAACTCTAAACACAATTACACTCATTATACACACTACTCAGACAAGTGACATGAAGAATCAAGAGAGAACAGAACCGCACATGAAGAAATATGCCTCCGAAATACAACATTAATTGTAATCATCAAACACATTTCAAATATCTCAGCTGGACACAGACACAACAACACAATGCATTCATACAACAGATCTCTCTTACACAGTATTTACACAATACAAAATTAAAAACACCAAAAATGAAATAACATGAAGAATCAAGAGTGAAGGTTTCCAAACATTAAAAGAGAAGATGAACTTCCACAAACAATGACTCTATACAACACAAACAAGCATCCAAACACACTTCAGTACACTGACATAAAACATGCAATGGAGGATATGTGACAGTCTGTGAGACCTACAAAGCCATTAGCTGCCATCGTAAAATTGATACATATTAGGTGATGACACCTACCACTGACTGTTCTCTCATTGAGCGAACATGAATTTATCTAC
Source organism: Schistocerca nitens (assembly GCF_023898315.1). Taxonomy (NCBI): domain Eukaryota; kingdom Metazoa; phylum Arthropoda; class Insecta; order Orthoptera; family Acrididae; genus Schistocerca; species Schistocerca nitens. The sequence continues at coordinate 529,846 of NW_026046061.1, forward strand.
AGAATAACTGACATACGCATTTGCATACTGCGATTAATAAAGTAAATAACTGAAACCGATGAAAAGATACTACTAATAAAACATGACTAAAATAGCTCATTATATGCTAAGTTCAACGATGGATTAAAGTATTGGACACCTTGAATTTGAAATGGATTAGCATTTATGATGTATACAATTCTGGCATATATTAGTATACAAATGAAAATGGGAAAAAACCAAATAAACATAAACTTTGGAATTCCTATTATGTCAGTATACAAGTGTGACAGAAATCTCTCCATGTGAAAAAAATACATTGTAACTATGTTTCCAGAAACAAATGTGCAAGCTGTAAGTTATTGACAAAAATCAATGACAGAATAAATTCAACCCTATGTCTCCAGATACATATAGAACACTACGTACGATGTAAAAGTGGCAGAATGATCTACACCACATATCCTCCATGCATACTCATATATTTCTCTACAGATAACTGCAATACAACACCTATTCAACACTCACACTCCACATATCAAACCACTTACATTAACACTACATGAAGAATGCAGAAAGAAGATTTTGTCTCATGAAGAAATATGTCTCTACGAAACACTATATACTCTATACAACAAAACCACTCACACAAACAGATCAGAACAAAACTTTACATCACTCTACATATGAAACTCTAAGCACAATTACACTCATTATACACACTACTCAGACAAGTGACATGAAGAATCAAGATAGAAAAGAACCGCACATGAGAAATATGCCTCCGAAATACAACATTAATACTAATCATCAAACACATTTCAAATATCTCAACTGGACACAGACACAACAACACAATGCATTCATACAACAGTTCTCTCTTACACAGTATTTACACAATACAAATTTAAAAACACCTAAAATGAAATTACATGAAGAATCAAGAAAGAAGGTTTCCAAACATGAAGAGAGAAGATGAACTTCCACAAACAATGACTCTATACAACGCAAACAAGCATCCAAATACACTTCAGTATATTGACACAAAACATGCAATGGAGGATATGTGACGGTCACTGAGACCTACAAAGCCATTAGCTGCATCGTAAAATTGATACATATTAGGTGATGACACCTACCATTGACTGTTCTCTCATTGAGCGAACATGAATTTATCTAGAGAGTAACTGACATATGCAATTGCATAGTGTTTTAATAAAGTAACTAACTGAACCAGATGAAAAGATATTACTAATAAAAAATGACTAATATAGCTCACTATATGCTAAGTTCATGGATGGCTTAAAGTATCGGACACGTCGGTATTGAAAAGGGCTTCCATTTATTATATATAAAATTCGGCATGTATTACATACAAATGAAAATGGGAAAAACCCTAAAAAACCTAACCATTTTAATTTCTATTATGTCAGTATACAAGTGTGCCAGAAATCTCTGTATATGAAAAAAAAAAATATGTTTCCAGAAACAAATGTGCAAGCTGTAAATTATTGAGAAAGTTCAATGTCTGAGTAAAACAACTCTAAATCTCCATATACATATAGAACTCTATGTACGATGTAAAAATGGCAGAACAATCTACGCCACATATCCTCTGTACATACTTGTATATTTCTCTACAGATAACTACAATACAACACCTTTTCAACACTCACACTCCACATATCAAACCACTTACATTAACACTACATGAAGAATGCAGAAAGGAGATTTTGTCTCATGAAGATACATGTCTCTACAAAACACTATATACTCTATACAACAATTCCACTCACACAAACAGATCAGAACACAACATTACATCAATCCACATATGAAACTATAAACCCAATTACACTCTTTTTACACATTACTCAGACAAATGACATGAAGTATCAAGAGAGAAGAAAACCGCACATGAAGAAATATGCCTCCGAAATACGACATTAATACTAATCATCAAACACACATCAAATATCTCTACTGGACACAGACACAACAACATAATGCATTCATACTACAGAACTACCTTACACAGTATTTACAAAATACAAAATTAAAAACACAAAAAATGAAATTACATGAAGAATCAAGAGAGAAGATTTCGAAACATGAAGAGAGAAGATGAACTTCCACAAACAATGACTCTATACAACACAAACAAGCATCCAAATACACTTCAGTACGCTGACACAACACATGCAATGGACGATATGTGACGGACGCTAAGACCTACAAAGACGTTAGCTGCATCGTAAAATTGATACATATTAGGTGACGACATCTACCACTGACTGTTCCCTCATTGAGCTAACATGAATTTATCTACAGAGTAATTGGCATATGAAATACACTCCTGGAAATTGAAATAAGAACACCGTGAATTCATTGTCCCAGGAAGGGGAAACTTTATTGACACATTCATGGGGTCAGATACATCACATGATCACACTGACAGAACCACAGGCACATAGACACAGGCAACAGAGCATGCACAATGTCGGCACTAGTACAGTGTATATCCACCTTTCGCAGCAATGCAGGCTGCTATTCTCCCGTGGAGACGATCGTAGAGATGCTGGATGTAGTCCTGTGGAACGGCTTGCCATGCCATTTCCACCTGGCGCCTCAGTTGGACCAGCGTTCGTGCTGGACGTGCAGACCGCGTGAGACGACGCTTCATCCAGTCCCAAACATGCTCAATGGGGGACAGATCCGGAGATCTTGCTGGCCAGGGTAGTTGACTTACACCTTCTAGAGCACGTTGGGTGGCACGGGATACATGCGGACGTGCATTGTCCTGTTGGAACAGCAAGTTCCCTTGCCGGTCTAGGAATGGTAGAACGATGGGTTCGATGACGGTTTGGATGTACCGTGCACTATTCAGTGTCCCCTCGACGATCACCAGTGGTGTACTTCCAGTGTAGGAGATCGCTCCCCACACCATGATGCCGGGTGTTGGCCCTGTGTGCCTCGGTCGTATGCAGTCCTGATTGTGGCGCTCACCTGCACGGCGCCAAACATGCATACGACCATCATTGGCACCAAGGCAGAAGCGACTCTCATCGCTGAAGACGACACGTCTCCATTCGTCCCTCCATTCACGCCTGTCGCGACACCACTGGAGGCGGGCTGCACGATGTTGGGGCGTGAGCGGAAGACGGCCTAACGGTGTGCGGGACCATAGCCCAGCTTCATGGAGACGGTTGCGAATGGTCCTCGCCGATACCCCAGGAGCAACAGTGTCCCTAATTTGCTGGGAAGTGGCGGTGCGGTCCCCTACGGCACTGCGTAGGATCCTACGGTCTTGGCGTGCATCCGTGCGTCGCTGCGGTCCGGTACCAGGTCGACGGGCACGCGCACCTTCCGCCGACCACTGGCGACAACATCGATGTACTGTGGAGACCTCACGCCCCACGTGTTGAGCAATTCGGCGGTACGTCCACCCGGCCTCCCGCATGCCCACTATACGCCCTCGCTCAAAGTCCGTCAACTGCACATACGGTTCACGTCCACGCTGTCGCGGCATGCTACCAGTGTTAAAGCCTGCGATGGAGCTCCGTATGCCACGGCAAACTGGCTGACACTGACGGCGGCGGTGCACAAATGCTGCGCAGCTAGCGCCATTCGACGGCCAACACCGCGGTTCCTGGTGTGTCCGCTGTGCCGTGCGTGTGATCATTGCTTGTACAGCCCTCTCGCAGTGTCCGGAGCAAGTATGGTGGGTCTGACACACCGGTGTCAATGTGTTCTTTTTTCCATTTCCAGGAGTGTAGCATACTGCGATTAATAAAATAAATAACTGAAACCGAAGAAAAGATATTACTAATATGACTAATATAACTCATTATATGCTAAGTTCATGGATGGATTAAAGTATCGGACACCTCCGTATTGAAACGGATTAGCATTTACGAGGTATACAATTCTGGCTTATATTAGTTTACACATGAAAATGGGAAAAAACCTAATTAACCTAACCATTCTAATTCCTATTATGTCAATATACAAGTGTGCCAGAAAACACTCTATGTGGAAAAAATACATTGTTACCATGTTTGCAGAAACAAATGTGGAAGCTGTAAGTTATTGAGAAAGTTCAATGACAGATTAAATCCAACTCTATGTCTCCAGATACAAATAGAATTCTATGTATGATGTAAAAATGGCAGAACCATCTATACCACATATCCTCCATACATACTCGTATATTTCTCTACAGATAACTGCAATACAATACCTTTTCAACTCTCACACTACACATATCAAACCACTTACATTAACACTACATGAAGAATGCAGAAAGAAGATTCTATCTCATGAAGAAATATGCCTCTACAAAACACTATATACTCTATACAACAAAACCACTCACACAAACAGATCAGAACACAACTTTACATCACTCTACATATGAAACTCTAAACACAACTACATTCATTTTACACATTACTCAGACAAATAACATGAAGAATCTAGAGAGAAGAGTAGCGCAAATTAAGAAATATCATCAAACACATTTCAAATATCTCAACTGGACACAGGCACAGCAACACAAAGCATTCATACTACAGAACTATTTTACACACTATTTACACAATACAAAATTAAAAACACCAAAAATGAAATTACATGAAGAATCAAGAAAGAAGATTTCCAAACATGAAGAGAGAAGATTAACTTCCTCAAACGACTCTAAACAACACAAACAAACTTCCTAATACATTTCAGTACACTGACATAAAACATGCAATGGAGGATATAAGACGGTCACTGAGACCTACAAAGCCATCAGCTGCATAGTAAAATCGATACATATTAGGTGATGACACCTACCAATGAGTGTTCTTTCAATGTGCGACATGAATTTATTTAGAGAGTAACTGAGATATACAATTGCATACTGGGATGAATAAAGTAAATAACTGAAACACATGAAAAGATATTACTAATAAAACAGGACTAATATAGCTCACTAAATGCTACGTTCTTGGATGGATTAAAGTATCGGACGTCTCGGTATTGAGACGGGTTAGCATTTATGATGTATACCATTCTGGCATATATTAGTATACAAATGAAAATGGAAAAAACCTAATACACCTAAACATTTGAATTCCTATTATGTCAGTATACAAGTGTAACAGAAAACTGTCTACATATAGAACTGTACGTACAATGTAAAAATGGCAGATTATCTATACCGCATTTCCTCCTTACAAACTCGTATATTTCTCTACAGATAACTACAATACAACACCTATTCAACACTCACACTCCACATATCAAACCAGTTACATTAACACTACATGAAGAATGCAGAAAGATGATTTTGTCTGATGAAGAACTATATCTCTACAAAACACTATCTATTCTATACAACAAACCCACTCACACAAACAGATCAGAACACACTTTTTCATCACTTTACATATGAAACTATAAACCCAATTACACTCATTTTACACACGACTCAGACAAATGACATGAAGAATCAAGAGAGAAGGGCACCGCACATGAAGAAATATGTCTCCAAAATACATCATTAATACTATTCAATAAACACACTTCAAATATCTCAATTCGACACAGACACAACAATACAATACATTCATACTACAGAACTCTCTTACATAGTATTTACACACTACAAAATTAAAAACACCAAAAATGAAATTACAAGAAGAATCAAGAAAGATGATTTCCAAAGATGAAGAGGGAAGCGAACATACACAAACATAGGCTCTATACAACAGAAAAATGCTTCCAACCACACTTGAGTACACTGACAAAACACATGCATTGGAGGATATGGGACGATTACTTTTTTATTATTAGTATTTACTTTGCTTTTAAAATTGTTTCCGATATTGACAGGGTCTAAGATTCAACATTACATCCGGTCTTATAGTTTCATCTTTGTGTACTTATCGATGTATCTGCTGCTATACAACCTCTGTTTAATTTCATTAGTCATTTTTATATCAAATTCTTTTGTCTACCGTCCGCTGGTTTTTGTTCGCTTCTGTTCCTTCTCTGATTAGGTATTGATGCATTGTCGTGACTCTCTGTATGAATCTGTGTTAAAATGTTCCTTAAGTGCTTATAGTCAAGATTAACCTTACAATGTATTTCATTTGTAAATTTCTACCCTCCATGTCACTTTGTTATTAATATTTGATGATTTACATTTTTCAGAGGATCATGCTTCGAAAAGAGGCACTAACGACCCATTGTTAGTGGACATATTATGGCCGAACACTTCTCGTTTTCAGTTATTAATTCCAAACTACGTATAACACTTCATGTCCCTGAGATCGGTGCGCCGATCATTTCATTGCATCTTGCTACCGTTTCCACGCGAGTGACACAAAAAATGATTCGCCCCACTGTCCACTAATAGTGACGTCGTTGTGCGACCTACACCACTCAGACACAAGCCTAGCTTCATTCAAATTATTGATGCTGGTGCATGTTTTACATTTTAATTTATAATAGCTGCTTCACACCAAACTCGGTGCGGAGTGTTGCAGTTTCATCACTCTGTGCCGTCTGTATTGCGGCCGAGGAAACGCGCATGACCGCTATCTAATGTCACTTCCCTCCTTCTTCATTAATTTTAAATGCTAATTTACATTTTTGATTCCCCTTTGAGGCTAGTAACTGTGTCATTCTGGCACCCAACAGTGGGCCAGACATCATTACTGTTGTATTAATATATATTTTGTTCTATATTTCATGGTCTATCTTACAACGGCCAACCTGTTGTGGAGAACTGTTGTATCTGAAAGTAATGGGACATTGATGGTAAATTGCTCGAATGGCCAGTGAAAGAGGAAATATTGTACAATCCTGGACTTACGAAAGTACGATGCTTTGCTTCACATCTGTAAAAAGGTGAGCGGTATCATCATTCTCATTCTGTTTTACATGTTGGGCAACTTTGGTTGGTTGGTTTTGGGGAAGGAGACCAGACAGCGTGGTCATCGGTCTCATCGGATTATGGAAGGATGTGGAAGGAAGTCGGCCGTGCCCTTTCAGAGGAACCATCCCGGCATTTGCCTGGAGTGATTTAGGGAAATCACGGAAAACCTAAATCAGGATGGCCGGACGCGGGATTGAACCGTCGTCCTCCTGAATGCGAGTCCAGTGTCTAACCACTGTGCCACCTCGCTCGGTTTGGCAACTTTAAACGTGTGTTCAGTAACTCAGATTTTGGCATTTTTTCTGTTAACTACATCGTTGGTGTTAACTTGTATTTTAATGTTGACTTCCATTGTTAAACGTTTGTCAAACGTCTGTCATTGTGCTGTACTATCACAAGATGGTACACTTATCTTTCTAATGTTTTGCTTAGCCCTTCAGGCTGCCATCTTGTCCTTGCTTAATAAGTATATTGCAGCTGCGCATAGTGTTAAAACCTCAGTACATTGTCCAGCTTCATTTTATTATCATTCTAAGTCAGTGTTACCATATTTTACTGTTACTATTAGTCAATGCCGAAATATGAAAAATTTTCCACTATGAATACCAGTGACGAGACACACAGACAATCGCATCTGGATGCGACAAACAACCTAACAGATCAAAATGAAAATTTCTGTTCCGACACTGACAATGTTGAGTGTTTATGGAAAAAGTTTAAGGCAATTGTAAAATGAGTTTTAGACAGGTACGTGCCGAGTAAAACTGTGAGGGACGGGAAAAACCCACCGTGGTTCAACAACAAAGTTAGGAAGCTACTGCGAAAGCAAAGAGAGCTTCACTCCAAATTTAAACGCAGCCAAAACCTCTCAGACAAACAGAACCTAAACGATGTCAAAGTTAGCGTAAGGAGAGCTATGCGTGAAGCGTTCAGTGAATTCGAAAGTAAAATTCTATGTACCGACTTAACAGAAAATCCTAGGACGTTCTGGTCTTACGTTAAATCAGTAAGTGGCTCGAAACAGCATATCCAGACACTCCGGGATGATGATGGCATTGAAACAGAGGATGACACGCGTAAAGCTGAAATACTAAACACCTTTTTCCAAAGTGGTTTCACAGAGGAAGACCGCACTGCAGTTCCTTCTCTAAATCCTCGCACAAACGAAAAAATGGCTGACATCGAAATAAGTGTCCAAGGAATAGAAAAGCAACTGGAATCACTCAACAGCGGAAAGTCCACTGGACCTGATGGGATACCAATTCGTTTCTACACAGAGTACGCGAAAGAACTTGCCCCCCTTCTGACAACCGTGTACCGCAAGTCTCCAGAGAAACGGAAGGTTCCAAATGATTGGAAAAGAGCACAGGTAGTCCCAGTCTTCAAGAAGGGTCGTCGAGCAGATGCGCAAAACTATAGACCTATATCTCTGACGTCGATCTGTTGTAGAATCTTAGAACATGTTTTTTGCTTGAGTATCATGTCGTTTTTGGAAACCCAGAATCTACTCTGTAGGAATCAACATGGATTCCGGAAACAGCGATCGTGTGAGACCCAACTCGCTTTATTTGTTCATGAGACCCAGAAAATATTAGATACAGGCTCCCAGGTAGATGCTATTTTTCTTGACTTCCGGAAGGCGTTCGATACAGTTCCGCACTGTCGTCTGATAAACAAAGTAAGAGCCTACGGAATATCAGACCAGCTGTATGGCTGGATTGAAGAGTTTTTAGCAAACAGAACACAGCATGTTGTTATCAATGGAGAGACGTCTACAGACGTTAAAGTAACCTCTGGCGTGCCACGGGGGAGTGTTATGGGACCATTGCTTTTCACAATATATATAAATGACATAGTAGATAGTGTCGGAAGTTCCATGCGGCTTTTCGCGGATGATGCTGTAGTATACAGAGAAGTTGCAGCATTAGAAAATTGTAGCGAAATGCAGGAAGATCTGCAGCGGATAGGCACTTGGTGCAGGGAGTGGCAACTGACCCTTAACATAGACAAATGTAATGTATTGCGAATACATAGAAAGAAGGATCCTTTATTGTATGATTAAATGATAGCGGAACAAACACTGGTAGCAGTTACTTCTGTAAAATATCTGGGAGTATGCGTGCGGAACGATTTGAAGTGGAATGATCACATAAAATTAATTGTTGGTAAGGCGGGTACCAGGTTGAGATTCATTGGGAGAGTCCTTAGAAAATGTAGTCCATCAACAAAGGAGGTGGCTTACAAAACACTCGTTCGACCTATACTTGAGTATTGCTCAACAGTGTGGGATCCGTACCAGATCGGGTTGACGGAGCAGATAGAGAAGATCCAAAGAAGAGCGGCGCGTTTCGTCACAGGGATATTTGGTAACCGTGATAGAGTTACGGAGATGTTTAGCAAACTCAAGTGGCAGACTCTGCAAGAGAGGCGCTGTGCATCGCGGTGTAGCTTGCTTGCCAGGTTTCGAGAGGGTGTGTTTCTGGATGAGGTATCGAATATATTGCTTCCCCCTACTTATACCTCCCGAGGAGATCACGAATGTAAAATTAGAGAGATTCGAGCGCGCACGGAGGCTTTCAGACAGTCATTCTTGTTGTGGCGTAACAATCTAGCTACGCCACACTGAGAAGGAAGCCGAAAGGCACGCGCTAAGCTACAGCAGGATGGCTTGAAGTCTTGAACAGGATACGTATTGAATACTGTAAAGAAAATACGTAGCTTTGGAATATACTTAATACAAATGAGACTCGTAAGATACATGCACTGTGACAATTGGCGCCTTGCTAAGTCGTAGCCATTAACTTAGCTGAAGGCTATTCTAACTGTCTCTCGGCAAATGAGAGCAAAGGCTTCGTCAGTATAGTCGCTAGCAACGTCGTCGTACAACTGGGGCGAGTTCTCGTACGTCTCTCGAGACCTGCCGTGTGGTGGCGCTCGGTCTGCGATCACACAGTGGCGACACGTGGGTCCGACATGTACTAATGGACCGCGGCCGATTTAAGCTACCACCTAGCAAGTGTGGTGTCTGGCAGTGACACCACATTCCTCTCCCGCAAATCGGCGAACGGTCGTGTTATAAGGCTTCCGCCCGCCATGGGGAGGACCCCATGTTGACGTATGCGATGAGGTGGGGAGCCTAACAACAGGCTAGGCTGTGCCACCCGCACCCGGCCATTCGGTCCGAGGGGAGCTAGGAAACGCCTGAAAATCTAGTCCGGGGTGCATGTCAACATGCGGTGTATGCGCCCGTACAGAGACAGGAGGGGCCGAAGGGTCGACCTCTATGTGGTCGGGGCACCCGACGGGCGAAGACGACATCTGGTCCGGAGCGGGCAAGAGTTCCATGGTGGAGGACAGCCGGTCACGGGAAGCGAGCGGTGGCGCGTGACCCAGGGAGGCGCCAGGCGGTTGCAGCGACGCGTCCACTGCGGGCGGCGCCGGCGGGAGCACAGGCGGCGGCGGCGCGTCGCCATGAGGCAAAATGGAAGGCAGCGTCGGTAACACCTGGGGATGAGGCGAGCCAGTAGATGGGTTCCCAGGGCGCTGACCGGATGGCACCGTCGCTGAAAGCAGACGGGGAGCGGCAGAACCCGGGCAACGACAAAGGCGCAGCTGATTGAGATGCCGACGCACCTCACCAGAGGCCCCCAAAACCAAATACATCGCGCGGCGAGGCAGCGACGAGTGCGCCCTGCGAGCCAACGCCGTGAACCGCGATTGTTGCGATAGAAAACAACGTCGCCAGGAGCAAAAGCAGTAGTCTGCCGCTGCACTGGAACCTGATGCAGCGGATGCAGCAGACATCAAGGTTCGATGAGGACGACCATGGAGCAACTCAGCCAGCGAGCGACCATCGCGGGGCTGAGAGCGATACGAAGACAAAAAGAGCAACAACGCGTCCTCCCTAGAATGCGACTCTTTCAACTTCAACATCTGTGACTTGAAAGTCCGGACCAACCGTTCAGCGTCACCGTTTGACTGAGGCGAAAACGGTGCGGATGTCAGATGTTGAATACCACTGGCCTTGCAGAATGACTGAAATTCTGCGGACATGAATTGTGGGCCATTGTCGGAAACAATAGTCTGTGGTAGACCTTCAATGCAAAAGATAGCGGACAACGCTTGGATGGTGGCAGATGACGTCGTGGAAGACATCCGGACAACAAATGGAAAATTACTGAACGAATCCACCACAACCAACCATCGAGCATTCCAGAAGGGACCAGCAAAATCGATATGTAAGCGTTGCCAAGGGGAAGTGGCTTTCGGCCATGCAAAGAATTTCCGCGAAGGTGCGGATTGTTGTTCGGCACACGCCACGCAAGAAGAGCACATATTCGTAATCGCAGCACCGATTCCGAACCAAGTACAGTGCTGACGAGCAAGTTGTTTCGTGCGCACTATACCCCAATGTCCTTGGTGAAGAAGCCGTAAGACAGAGGACTGTAACGAACGTGGGACCACGACTCTGGATTGATCATTATCCGAACGCAACAACAAAACACCACGTCGTACAAAAAGTCTCTCCTTGTGAGCAAAAAATCGGCGAACCAACGGATCCTCGATCCATGACTTGGACAAGGGCCATTGCGTAGCAACAAAACGCAAAACAGTAGCAAGGACAGGGTCAGCAGCTGTGGCGGTAGCCACACGACGAAAATCAATCGGAAACGATTCGACCACGTCATCGGTTTCAGAATCAATGAACATGCAAGCAAGTTCGGAAGAATCGAATGGTTTATCCTCAGTAACAGGCAAACGGGACAACGCATCAGCGTTTCCGTGCTTAGCAGTGGACCGATACAAGATATCGTAGCGGTACTGCGAGAGGAAAATAGACCAGCGAATGAATTTCTGCGCTGTACGTGGAGGTACAGGCTTGTGCGGATGAAAAAGCGATGTCAAAGATTTGTGGTCCGTGATGATGGTAAAGTGACGACCATACAAGAAATCATGGAACTTAGGAACACCAAACACGAGAGCTAAAGCTTCTTTCTCTATCTGGGAATAATTGCGTTGCGCAGACGAGAGCAATTTTGAAGCAAAGGCAATAGGACGATCATGCGATCCATCTTCGTGTGCAAGCACAGCACCGATCCCGAATTCCGATGCATCGACCATCAACAAAAGGGGTTTCTGGGGATCGAATGGCGTAAGGCAAGGATTTGAAAGCAACGCCGATTTCAACCGGCGAAAGGCGCGTTCGCATTCCGTCGTCCAGACGAACGGAACACCTTTACAGCGTAAGCGATGAAGCGGAGCTGAAATACAAAGAAGCGCGCGGCACAAACCTGGCATAGTAGTTAATTTTTCCCAACACACTCTGTAGCTGCTTCACATTCTGTGGCGAAGGCAACTCCTGTATGGCACGGAGGTGCTCTGGACTTGGATGTATGCCTTGGGCATTGATTACGTGTCCCAGATATGGTAAGTCACGAGCAAAAAACACACATTTGTCCTTCCTCAAGCGAAGACCATTTTGTCGCAAGACCTGAAATAATGTTCGTATATTTTCTAAATGTTCGGCTTCTGTCTTTCCGGAAATCACAATATCGTCCAGATAGTTCGCAGCAGTAGGGACCGACGCACAAACAGTTTGTAAATATTGCTGAAACAATGCAGGGGCGGATGCACACCCGAATGGCAGTCGTTTGAATCGGTACAATCCAAGATGCGTGTTAACCACCAAGACGCGCTGGGATTCTTCGTCCACTGGGAGTTGCAAGTACGCATCTGCTAGGTCCAATTTCGAAAAGTATTTACCCGGGCACAGTTTATCAAAAAGATCTTCCGGGCGGGGCAAAGGAAAAGTTGCAGTCACAAGTTGTGGATTCACAGTTGCCTTGAAGTCCACGCAAAGTCTCAATTTTCCGGAAGGTTTTGGCAAAATTACTAAGGGTGAGGCCCAGAGAGAAGCCTGCACACGTTCAATTACACCTTGAGATTCTAAACCGTGTAATGTTCTTGCGACCTCATCACGCAATGCGTGGGGAACATTGCGCGCTCTGAAAAATTTCGGTTGCGCGTCCACTTTGAGTTCCAAATGTGCTTCATAGTTCTTAGCGCAACCAAGGCCCAGTGCAAAAATGTCTGCAAATTCTTCACAAAGACGAGAAACACTGGCGAAAGGCACAGTCTGATTCACTGATAGAACCTGATTTATGATAGACAAGTTAAACAACTGAAATAAATCTAAACCAAACAAGTTCACTGCAGAAGGAGAACGAAGAACGTAAAATGACACAAGTTTTGTTTGTCCCTTGTATGTGGCAAGAAGGCTGCACTGTCCTAACACAGGTATCTGCTGTCCTAAGTAACAATTGAGCTGAACATTTGCGGCACGCAACAGAGGTTTGCCCAGTTGTTTGTACGTGTAGTGATTGAGCAATGAAACTGCAGCTCCGGTATCGAGCTGGAATGGGATCACTTTGCCTCCAAAGTCTAAGTCTACAAAAAGTTTATTGTCCTGCTGATGACAAGAGCGACTTTCACGTGCACTTTGAACTGATACAGGTACAGAAGCACTTGCGACTTTACGGGAGTTCCGGCGACATCGACGCACACTTTTTGTGGGATGAACACAGTCACTGGTAGATAAAGTGGCACTGGACGGGGTGGAATTAACGACATGAATGTGCATGGGCGAAGGTCCACGAGCCTGATTGTCCCTGGTTCGATTCCGGCGCGAAGCAAAGGGCCTGGAATGGTTTTGATTGTCTGATCTTAGCTTTTTCTGGCAAACACTTTGAACATGTCCTTTCTTATGACAGTAAAAACAAATAGCTTGGCGTGACGGGCAATTGTCACGCGAATGTCTAGTGGCAGACCGCGGGCATGATTTTAGAACTGCATTGGCATGCTTACGCGGCACACGTGTTTGCGAGCTAGGCTGCAGCTGCGCGGACGTGCGCGAGGGCCGTTGAGCGTCCCGTGCTGCGCACCCGGCGGGCCAGTCAATGCGACACACTGCTGGCGAAGTTTCAAATGATTCCTGAGCAAAGTCAAGTGTGTCTTGCCTATCTAATATGTCTATCACTTGTTGAAGGGAGGGATTAACGAGTTTCAAAATCTGTTCCCGTATGCGAACATCAGAAACGTTCTGTGCTATTGCATCACGCACCATAGTATCTGAATACGGAAGTCCACATTCACATGCAAAATCACAATCCCTAGTAAGTCCTTGCAATGTTGCAACCCACTCCCTATTAGTCTGACCGGCTGTACATTTGGTACGAAAGAACGTATACCTTTTGGCAACTACATTAACTGTTTCTTTGAAATAGGCATCTAAAGCAGACAAAATTTCTTCGTAGGACAGAGTTGCTATGTCGCGTCGGGGAAACAATTTCACTATAACACGGTAGGTGGACACACCGACACAACAAAGCAAAAACGGCTGCCGCTCATTACCTTGAATTCTGTAGGCGGATAGATGAAATCCAAATTGTCGGGACCATTCTGGCCACGTTTCTTGGGTTGAATCAAAACTACGGAAGGACGGTGCAACTGCTTGTTGTGGCTGCGGTAGCGATGAAGCGGCGGCGGCCGCATCGGGGTGCAGCGCACGTTGACCCTGGACGAGCTGTCTAAGGGCATCCAATAACGCCTGCGTCTGCTGATTCTGCAAGCGATAAAATTCGGACAGTACATCTGGAGATTATGGCGAAGCCATGACACAAATAATGCAGAGCAAAACAAGTAGAAAGAACACGATCCCATCCTCGTCGCCAATCTGTTGTGGCGTAACAATCTAGCTACGCCACACTGAGAAGGAAGCCAAAAGGCACGCGCTAAGCTACAGCAGGATGGCTTGAAGTCTGGAACAGGATACGTATTGAATACTGTAAAGAAAATACGTAGCTTTGGAATATACTTAACTTTTAATCAATCCTTGTGATACATCTCTCTTGACTATACAAATGAGACTCGTAAGATACATGCACTGTGACAATTGGCGCCTTGCAAAGTCGTAGCCATTAACTTAGCTGAAGGCTATTCTAACTGTCTCTCGGCAAATGAGAGCAAAGGCTTCGTCAGTATAGTCGCTAGCAACGTCGTCGTACAACTGGGGCGAGTTCTCGTACGTCTCTCGAGACCTGCCGTGTGGTGGCGCTCGGTCTGCGATCACACAGTGGCGACACGCGGGTCCGACATGTACTAATGGACCGCGGCCGATTTAAGCTACCACCTAGCAAGTGTGGTGTCTGGCAGTGACACCACAGTTCTTCCCCCGAACCATACGCGACTGGAACAGAAAAGGGAGGTAATTACAGTGGCACGTAAAGTGCCCTCCGCCACACACCGTTGGGTGGCTTGCAGAGTATAAATGTAGATGTAGATGTAGATGACGGTACTGCTGCCGATGGGATAATGGTGGGAATGGGTTCCAAAATTGATGTTTTGGAAACCGGAAGCGCAAATGCTCCAAATGTATTGTAATATGAAGACATGCAATTGGGAACAAGTGAAGTAACTGCACAAGTGACACAGTCAATTGCATTGCTTGGAGATTCTTTCTAAGTTTAACAGATACGTTCAATAACATCTCCTCCAACATGTCAAAAAAGCTGGATGAGAAATTCAATGAACAACGCATTGAGTTACAAGAAAGCTTTCATGGACAACATACTGATTTACAAGGTAAATGCAATGCACTGTGTCTGATGCAAAATTTGAAACTTTGACTAAAAATATCCGAGAAAGCTTTACTGAACAAAGGACAGAGTCTAATGCAAAATTTGCAGATTTGACTAAAAACATTCAAGGAAGTTTTAGTGAGCAAAGCATTGCATTAGATGCAAAATTTTAAGACTTATCTAAAAACATTCATGGGAAATTTGATGATACAGTAGTCACTGATGTGAACAATCAACTGGATGGAAACCTAGCGCAAATCCGAACTGAAATCTTGAGCCTTAACTGAAGCATAACGTGAGATCCTGGATCAAGTTAAGCGGTTGTCTGATGATTTGAAGGACTTAAAAAATACGCAGACAACCGTGGAAGTGAAAATGTCAAATTTAACAGACGAGTTCACGGAACTTTCACTTGAGCAAGAGTGCAAATTGCAGCAAAACCTCGACGCTGGAGGTGAAACATTAAATAGGGAATTTGGTGAATGGGTAACAGAATGCAATAAAGGCATAATTCAAAAAACTGAGACAGAAATACGCTCCGCAGTACAAGCTGTTGGTGCAGAGGTACTGTCTGAACCAGGAACATCTGGCAAATCATAGCAGCATCAACTTGGCCACATTTAAAATATTTTGAAAAATGGGTTGCCTGGGTGGTAGCAACAAGTGAATAATTTAAAAAACGAGATTTGTCAGATGCAAGAGTCGCCACGCGTGCCAGATTCACTTCCACCATTTCTGCAAAATAATCCGGCGGGGACAACACAGAATAATATGTCACCGCAACATACAGTCCGTATGGTAATTCTCCACTTGAATCTGGGGGCCAGCGAATGTTTTAACTACGGTGTTGCTAGAAGAAGAGCTGTTGAAACACCATCAGTTTCAGATTTTTATAACAGAGAAGAAATTCCCACACCCCATAGTTTTTATCTGAGGTTTCTGCGGGGTGCTGCCTACATCATGGAATGGCAGGCAGGAAATACAATTCACTGCAGCGTGCATGCAAAGAGAATCCACACTGTGGGCTATGGCCATTGCTGAACATTGTAAAACATATGAACAGTTTGAGCAGGTGTTTTTGGCCAAGTATTGGTCACCACATGTGCAAGCCAAAATGAGACAAGAGGTATTTAATCCCGAAAAGTACCACCCTAAACAGGGAATTCTTTGAAAGTACTTTGAGCAGTATATTAACAAAACTAGGTACTGGGACAACCCCATCGCGTTGAAAGATGTGATCAGGACATTAAAAAGTAAATTACCGGTGGATATCTGTGAAAAATTACTTCATGCCCCAGAAGATGACATAGAAGGATTTTTATTGGTCGTACATGCACTTGTTTTAATCCATGATGACGCATGCAACGCAAATGGCAATGGTGGTGCACTAGCAGTGCAGTCTTGCAACCATAAGAACAATGGTCGGAACGCCACTGCTAATAATGTTGCGGCCCCGCTCAAGCAAGACGCGCAGCAAACTACAAATGAGAATCAACAGCCGCATAACAGTAGCGGATTTCAAAGTCGAAATAAAAGTAATACATTTAACCCTGTTTATCATAATGGTCACAACAGATCAAATACAGAACAGTGGTTGTCCAGACAGAGCACAGGTAACTGGTGGCCGCAAAACGCCCCGCAAAATAATAATCTGCCCAACACCAACATGGACTGGAATCAAACTGCTTCCGAGCCAAGACCACCAGCCAGATGGTCACAAAATCCCAGAAATGATACAGTGCAAATAGTGGAGTGTGTAGACGAGCACCCAACGCAAACTTCGTATGCGTCAAACTGACTGGGGTCTCATCACACTCCCTCATCATGACCGCAGGATTTAATGGGGGCAACAGTACTGTTCATGTAGCGAACATGCTTCGTTACAATGACAATGTAGATATATGAGAAGAAGTACCAGGTGAACTGATATCTTGCAGAGATACTTGGATAGATCAGGTGCAAGCAGCAGTAAATTGGGTAGTTGACGGTATTCTGGTTACCATTATAATTGACACTGGTGCGAGTATGAGTGTGATGGCTACTCATTTTCTGAAAAGAATACAGGAAAACAAAAAAGTACTGACATTGCCCATACAGAATTGTGTTGTGTCAGGAGCTATTGGCGCATGTACACAAAGGGTAAAAAAGCTGGCACTGGTATTAATTGAATTCGAGAGCAGAGCCATGGAGTGCACGTTCTTAATAGTGAAGGTATTGACAGTACCGTGCTTGTTAGGGATGAAGTTCCTATGATGGAGGAATGCGTGTATCAATATCCAACACAGAACCTGCACCCTGACTATTAGTGAGAGGGAGATAAAGTTAAATTTAATTCATACAAAGGCACATCAAGTCAGTTTTCATACAGACCTGTCTATCCGAGTAGTGAGTGTAAATCTACTGGTGCAGACAGTCACTTACCCCACAACCAATCAGATGCAGTGTTGGCATATTCAGATGATGATCTACTCGACGTAAGCAAAATACATGCTAAGGCATGAGAATCTGAGTGTTTTAGTGAACAACAAAGAATGATCTTATCCATCTCTTAACCAAGTATGTACATGTCTTTTCTAAAAAGCCCGGTATTATCAAAGGATACATATACCACATGAATGGTGTTCCCCATGATACTTATTGCAACAAGACCTATGCAATCCCATGGGCCTGCAGGGATGCCATTAAACAAGAATTACGAAAGATGCTCGAGTGGAATATAGTTGAAACTTCATTCTCTCCTTACTGCAGTCCATTGTTAGCCGTTGTTAAACCAGGTGGTGGACTGCGCATGGTCCTTGATGTGCACAACATAAACAAAATTATTGTACCAGTATGTACACATCTGGAAGCTCTGGAACGGAAATTGCAAAATTATTCAGGTGTGAATTTTCTAACCACACTGGATCTTGGATCATCGTATTGGCAGACCCAGCTGTCGGAAGTTTCAAACAAATATACTGTCTTTGTATCCGCTGGATGCTCATACCAGTTCATGGAGCTACCGTTCAGGTTAAACGTCAGATCTGGCATATTTATTATGGCCCTTGACACTGTTCTCAGTCCAGGGTTGTTGGATAAGTATGTTGAGTTATTAATCGTCACAGCTTATTGGAATGAACACCTACAATTGTTAAAATAAGTATTACAATGATTTTTGGACTCAAGTGTTACTGCAAACATGGAGAAATTGAAATTTGGCAAGCAGCAAATCAAGTTTTTAGGCCACATAATATTTCCGTCAGGTATTGTTACTGACCCGGACAAGATACAGGAAATAGCTAAGTGTCTGCCACCCATGACAAGAAAACAATTAAAAGCTTTCCTTGGCATGACATCTTTCTTTAGACGATTTGTGACAAACCAGCTGTTGAACAGTCCAGAATTACTAGCTTTGTTAAAGAAAAATGCTCCCTGGTCCTGGACTCCACAGTGCCAGGAAGCGTTTAAAAGAATTAAAGATATATTTGTTCATGCCGGAATTCTGGAACATCCCGAGGTGCAAGAAGGTTTTCGCATTGCCTCAGATGCATCCTATTTGGGTTTGGGCTCTTGTTTACTTCAAATGGTTGTCGTTGATGGCCAAATGCAAGTTTGAGTTATTAGCTTCACCAGCTGAGTATTAACCGAGTGTGAAAGATCCAACTCAGCTACGGAGTTGGAAGCTCTCTGCGTTGTATGGTCTTTGAAGAAGTTTAATTATTTTATTTGCTGTCGGTACATTAAAGTGCACTGCAACCATAAGGCACTTAGCTTTCTTTTGACCTGTCGACTTCTACACCAGAGGTTGATGCAGTGGGTCCTATTTTAGCAAGAATACGATTTTGAAATTATCTATACAAAGGGCAGCAAAAATATTATCGCTGACACCTTATCCAGGTTGCTATGTGGTCTTCCTGAGTTCAGTGAACTTGTCGAGCAGGCCACCGATTACGGATCCTGTCCATCACAGGTACTATTTAGAAATGTATAATAACACGAAAACCCAGCAAGACGTAGATCCAAAGTGGGCAAAAGTTAAGGGTGTGTTGGCGGAGCAGCCTACTCACAAACTAAGTCAATTCTACACAGTGCACAATTACGTGTTATTCCATAGGAATTATTCCGATACAGAATTGTGGTGTGTGTGCATACCCCATGTGTACCAGGATCACCTAATCTGGTATACACACATGTCCTGGGGGCACTGTGGAATAGAAAAATGTAAGCAGAAGATTGCCACTTACTGTTACCAGCCAAACATGCACAGTCGCGTGCATCAATTGTTACGAACATGCGTTGTATGTAAGAGAACCAAACCTATGTGCATACCAAATAAGATTCAGCTGCATCGCATTCTGACATCAAAACCTGGAGAGATTGCTTCAATTGACTTGGCTGGACCATACCCTCATGGAAAGGGAAGTGTCGATTACCTGGTGGCTATACATGATATGTTTTCCAAACACATCCGTTTGTATGTAACAAAATCAGCTCATGCCGCACACGTTGTTAAGAGACTGAAGGAAGATTATTTCCCTTGTTTCGGTAAAAGCCGAGTGCGATTTTGTCTGATAATGCATCTAATTTCACTGGGAGAGTTTGGTGTTTGTTTCTGCAAGAGCAGAACATCAAACAGATTTTAATTTCTCTATTCCACCCAGAAAGTAGTTGCAAAGAAAGAATATTCAAAGAATTCAACTGTTTTATCCGGACTTACACTTGATTTAATCACCCTCTTTAAAGAAATCATGAACGACCTTCCACATCTGTCCACAGGGCACACACCCAATGAAATAATGTTAAATAAAACTGAGAAGAATGAGTGGGTAGCTGCCCTTCCACTTGCCCCAAGATGCAACATCTCGAGGGGAGGGGAGGCTAGACTGGTGCTCATATCATTAAATACTAGCGCTGAGAGATGAAAATGAGTATACGACAAAAGGTTAGGATGAGTACAATCATTTAGCCTAAGTGAAATGGTGTTACTTTGGTCCCACTCTAAACCATCTCTCCTAAAAAGAGAGATATACTGGCCCGTTCAGGATAATTAAAATTCCACATGACGGGTGTTACTTGTTACATTACCGAAACCATGTAAAGTGAAAGGGCTTTACCAAAATCGGGACCTCAGAAAATTTGTAAGATAGGATCTTGGTTTGTTCTTATAAAGAGAGAGAGATAAAGGTGTACTTAATTTGTCTACATTGGATTTTCTTATTTTGTTCCTAGAATAAGTATTTCTATGTAAACCTGTATGTAAACATTTGGCATAGTATAATTATTGGAAGAAAACTTTTGTTTCGTAAGCAAAAGCTTACTAAATATTTTTTTATTTTGTCATTTTTTTATAGCAATGTTCATTTGTTAGTAATGTAAATAGTAATGTAGCATTTAGTCATAGGGAATCTTATCCTTGCACGAACTGTGTTACCAGTTAATGTCCTTGCACAAACTGTGTTACCAGTTAATGAAAAGGATACAATGATTACCGGAAGGAGAATGATATCTGTGCTTTGTGTACAATGCATATTGACAATCTTGCAAAGTTTCTAAATAAGCTACAAACATCAGCAAACATGGACTTAGTGTTTATTGCTGTTCTCTGATGATTCATGAGATTTTGGTCTTAAGTTTCACCTGTATATAGCAATTTTCAAGAACTATGAGCTGAACTCTGCTATGAGAAAGTAATTCTTAGATACCTAAATAGTACGCAAATTTTAAATGCAATGATTTCTGTGTATGCTCAAGTGGATTATGATTATGTGTGGTTTTTAAGTGTATTTGTATCTATGCTTTGTGTATCACTCGCGGTCGCAAGCCTTGCTGTTTTTGCTGGCTTTGGTCATTTTGTTTTGACTTTCTGTCATGTATGGGTTCTGGAGGCATGATGTCCTGACCTTTATTTCTGTTCGCATATTTATTACACCATGGACCATTTGTTAGTGCCCGACTGAACAACTGATTCCAGATTTGGAAAATACAGCCAATTTTATGTCCCTTTTTGTGGCTAAGAATATACCAAGCTAGAAAAATGACCATTTGTATCTGACTAAAGTATACTTTTATGTAGCTGAAATCTAAGAAAATACTGTTGTCACGAACTAGAGACTGAAGTGCAAATGTTGTGCACAGTTCCAATGTACAAAAATTCCGAGGACAGTTGTGTGACAAATAAATAATGCAAAGACACTCTGTGGAGTGAGCACAACTAGCAAACCCTTCGACAAAGCAAACTTTCTCACCGTCATGTGGGACATATAAACACAGAACATTATAAAGCGAATAATTTAATGGTGTTTACTCACCTCTATCTGACTTTGTTCGGATGGTATACTGCTGTGTTGTGAATCCTCTGGACGCTGTAATCCTGTGATGCTGCAGGTAGTCCACAGTTCACAAACCACTTATCACCTAATCAGAAACACAAGTGACGAATTAATTAGTGTGAGAATTCAAAAGTCACCTGCCCACATGTGGTAGCCAATTGACACGATCTCCACTATAAACTGATTCTTGTCATGGTGTGTACATTATTGGACCTCAGAACTCTGCTGCAGCAGTTTTGAAAAAAGGTACTGTTAAGCCATAGAAGGATGCTCTAACACTACTGCTCTGTAGAGCAACGTGATGTATGTGTACAGAGTTAAATGTTTTGAACAGTATCGTATACAGAGACGGAAGACAGAGCATCATACCAACCTACGAGCAGTGTAACTAAACTGAGTTCATAGAACAACAGTTCATGACCGAAAAGTTAATATAACCTGAAACCACACCATAATCTAAGTTCAGAACATATAGTTGGCAGCATTGCATAGCCGTGTGTCTATTAAGCATTGATGCCATGTAAAAATTTTGTTCCATGATCCCGTGGAGTACTGGGCAACAGTTGGCAGCAAATTGGAACTCAGCAGTGTGCGCCTGTGCACTAACGCTGAAGATCCAGCCGTCCGATGTCATGCCTGCTGCTTCCATGGTGGGTGGCGGCCGGAGCCGTCAGCTGATCACATCCCTCCAGCGCAGATATTATGCAAGTGCACTCGACCGTAGCTGCGCGGAGCCAAACAAACACCAAGTCTACATTGAGATTGTATAATTTAACGTTTCCATAATGCAACTCTACCAGATGATCACGAGTCTACTTTGAGTTTGTATCCACTCATTTTCTCCAAAAATACTGACGCCATCCAGCACAAGTCTACTTTGGTTTATATAAATTCCTTATATGTTGGACATTTTCCGCAACTACCAGCACAAGAAGACTTGAAGTCTACTTTGGTTTATATAAATTCCTTATATGTTGGACATTTTCCACAACTACCAGCACAAGAAGACTTCAAGTCTACTTTGGTTTATATAAATTCCTTACACTTTTGATATTTCTTCGACTATCATTGCAAGAAGATGTCAAGTCTTACATTGTTTTATGTAAATTCAAAAACTTTTGCACATTTCAGCGAAACCACCAACACCAGGAATACGTCGAGTCTACATTGAGGTTATATACATTCAATCTTTCTTTGAACTTAAATAGTTGATAAATTGTCAAGACCTTCAGTCTGTTTTGCATTATACTATTTTATTGTCTGATGAATTATGTTTTATGAAGCATCTCCAGCTAAATTATTGCACTATGGACAATTCGTAGTAAAGCTGCTTTGTGTGAATCATTGCCTGTCTATGGAATTTGACCTTTTAAGAAACAATTGTTATTTTTTTTAACTCTGTTCTATGTCAAGATGCTAGTATGGTTGTGTCATGAGTAAATATGTGAATAACCTGTATTTATTGATTTTTTACTCCTTAAAATGTTTCATGTATTGCACAAAATATCTGAATACTTAGATTGTCAATCCATTACTGATTCACATGCAAATGCTTTGTACCATGGCTTGACCCTAATGTTAGTAGAAGACTTGAAGGTATTCGGTGGTTTGTATGCCTTCAAGCATTCGAGTGAGCCATTGCAGTATTAATTTTTAATTAGTTATTTATTTTGCTTTTAAAATTATTTCCGACATTTACAGAGACCGAGATTCCATATTACATCCTGTCTTATAATTTCATATGTGTGTACTTATATGATGTGAAAATAATACACTGATACCATGTTGCCAGAAACAAATGTGAATCCTGCTAACTACTGACAAAGTCCAATGACAGACTAAATCCACCTCTATATGTACAGATACATAAAGAGCTCTATGTACTGTGTAAAAATGGCTATACCACATATCCTCCATACACACTCGTATATTTCTCTACAGATAACTGCAATGCCACACCTTTTCAACAGTCACAGTGCACATATTAAACCACTTACATTAACATTACATGAAGAATGCAGAAAGACTATTTTGTCTTATGAAGAAATATGTCTCTACAAAACACCATATACTGTATACAGCAAACACTCACACAAGCAAATGAGGATACGGCTTCAGAATCACTCTACAACTGAAACTATAAACTCAATGACAGTCATTTGACACACTACTCAGTCAAATAACATGAAGAATCAAGATAGAAGAGAACCATACATGAAGATAGATGTCTCCAAAAAACAACGTAAATACTATTCAACAAACACATTTCAAATATCTCAACTGGTCACAGACACAACAACACAATGGATTTATACGACAGAACTCTTTTACACAGTATTTACACAATACGAAACTAAAAACGCCAGTAAATGAAATTACATGAAGAATCAAGAAAGAAGATTCCAAACAAGAAGAAAGAAGGTGAACTTTCACAAATAAAAACTCTATACAAAACAAGCAAACTTCCAAGTACACTGGCATAACAAATGCAATGGAGGATATGGGACGGTCACTGAGACCTACAGTGCCATCAGCTACATCTTAAAATTGATACATATTAGGTGATGACACCAACCACTGAGTGTTTTCTAAATGAACGAACATGAATGCAGCTTGACAGTAATTGATACATGCAACTGTCTACTGTGACGAATAAAGTAAATAACTGGAATAGATGAAAAACTATTATTAATAAAACATGACTAATATAGCTCAGTACATGCTAAGTTCATGGATGCATTAAAGTATTGGACACAGAGGCATTTAAATGGAATCAATGTATATCATATACAATTCTGACATATATTAGTTTATGAATGAAAATGGGGAAAAAGGGCTAATAAACTTAAAACTATGAATTCTAATTATGTCACTATACAAGTGCACCAGGAAACGCCCCTTGTGGAAAATATATATTGAATCCATCTTGTCAGAATCAAATGTGCATCCTGCTAACTACTGAGAAAGTCCAATAACTGAGCAAATACAATATATATCTGCAGATACATAAAGAATTCTATGTACTGTGTACAAATAGCTGAATAATCTACTCCAAATATACTCCATACATACGCGTATATCTCTCTACAGATAACTGCAATACAACAACTTTTCAACAGTGGCAGAGTACATGTTAAACCACTTACATTAACACAACATGAAGAATACAGAAAGAAGATTTTGTCTCATGAAGAAATATGTCTCTACAAAACAATATATTCAGTATACAACAATCCCACTCACACAAACAAATCAGGGCACAGCTTTAGAATCACTCTACAACTGAAGCTATAAACTCAATGACAGTCATTTTAAACACTACTCAGTCAAATTACATGATGAATCAAGAGAGAAGAGAAACGTTCACGAAGAAATATGTTACTGAAATACAACATCAATACTATTCGACAAACACACTTCAAATACCTCAGCTGGTCACAGACCCAACAACACAATGGATTTATATGACAGAACTCTCTTACACATAATTTACACAATACAAAACTAAAAACACAAGTAAATGTTATTACATGAACAATGAAGAAACTAGATTTACAAATATGAACATGGATAATGAACTTTCACAAACAAAGACTCTATACAACACAAACATGCTTCCAACTGCACTTGAGTACACTGACATAACACATGCAATGGAGGATATACGACAGTCACTTAGATCTACAAAGCAATTAGCTACCTGTTGAAATTAATACATATATGGTGATGACACCTACCACTGAGTGTTCTCTAAATGAATGAACATGAGTACAACTCCATAATAATTGACACATGTAATACCATACTGAGACGAATTAAGTAAGGAACTGAAATCTATGTAGATTTATTAGTAACAATACATCACTAATATAGATCACTACATGATAAGTTCATCGACGGATTAATGTATCAGACACCGTGATATCAAAATGGAATTAATGTAACTTATACATAATTCTGGCATATATTACTGTATGAATGAAAATGGGAAATAGAGCTAATAAAGCTAAAATTAGAATTATAAATTACAGACTGAAGCAAGTGTGTGGAGTGCATCCACTTGAGAATGGAAGGTAACCTGAGGAAGAAACGTGAATTCTGATTATGTAACTATACAAGTGCACCTGAAAATCTCTTTAAGGAAATAATATATTGAATCCATGTTGTCTGAAATAGATGCGCATGCTGTTAACTACTGAGAAAATCCACTGACAGAGAGAATGTAACTGTACTTCTCTAGGTACATTAAGAACTTTACGTACTGTGTAAAAATGGCTGAATAATCTACACCACACCGATAACTACAATACATTTCACCAGTGACAGTGCACATGTCAAAAAACTTACGTTAACATTACATGAAGAATGAAGGAAGAAGATTTTTGTTCATGAAGAACGATGTCCCTACAAAACAATTTATACCCTATGCAATAAACACACTCACATACGCAAATCAGGACACAGCTTTAGAAACACTCTACAACTGAACACTGTAAACTCAATGACAGTTATTTTACACACTACTCAGTCAAATGACATGAAGAACAAAAAAGAAGAGAACCATACTTGAAGAAATATGTCACTGAAATATAACATCAGTACTATTCACCAAACACATTTCAAATATCTCAACTGCACACTTACAGAAGAACACGAGGGATTCGTATGACAGAATTTTCTTACACAATTTTTACACAATACAAAATTAAAAATACCAGTACCTGAAATTACATGAAGAATCAAGAAAGAAGATACCTGAAAATGAAGACAGAAGAGGGACTTTCACAAACAAAGACTCTAGTACTACACAAACATGCCCTCAACTACACTCGAGTACACTGACATAACACATGTGATTGAGGATATGCAACTGTCACTGAGACCTACAAAGCCAATACCTACATGTTAAAATTGATACATATATGATGATGAGTGCTTTCCAAATGAAAAAACATGAGTATGGCTCCAGAGTAAAGGATACTGGGAGTAGCATACTGTAACGAACACAGTAAATAACAGAAATGTATGTTAACTTGCTATAATCAGTTCATGACTTATATAACTCACTGAATGCTATGTTCATGGATCATGCACTGAGATAACAAAACAGAATTAATGCAAGTGATACAAATTTCTTGCATATATTACTTTTTTAATGTCATAGTAAATAAAATTACTAATGTTGCTTGAAATGTGAATTCTAATTGTGGCACTAAAGAGTGCACTAAAATTACTGTTTATGGATGTAATATGTTGAAAATATGCAATCTGAAAGAGATGTACATGCCATTAACTACTGAAAAAGTGCTATGCCAGAGAAAATACAACTGTATATCTCCATAATCATAAAGAAGTCTATACACTGTTGAATTTTTGCTGAGTTGCCTATACCACATATCCTCCATTCAAACTCATACATCTCTCTACTGATAACTACAATACAATACTTTTTCAACTATGAGAGTGCACATGTTAACCTGGCTACGACAATATTACATGAAGAATCAAGGAAGAATATTTTTTTTTCCCATGAAGAAACACTACAACTGCCATATCGCTGAACCATTCACAATAACTCACACTTTGTCCTATCTTCCTATTCATAATAAATCCTACTTCTGTTGTACTGTATTCTGCTGCTCTCAATAGTACACTATACTGACCAGAAATTTTGGTTATCTTTCCATTTCACTTAACTGATGCCCACTGTATCTGGATTGAGCCTTAGTAGTTTTGTTTTTGTATCTTCTTGCTTCCCTACCATGTTGAAGCTTCTGGCGTTCCCACGGACCAACAAGCAAATCAGTGTCTGCCCTGGAATACATTCCATTTTAAGGATGGTCTCCACAATTGTGCAAGATAATGGAATACCAACTGTAATTTATTTTCCCTGCATAATGCAGTGTCCATTTTATGTTCAAAATATGGATTACCCTTATGTTAAATAAATATCCAAAGGTAGATAGTCTCCTGCTTGGAACTTGTGTATGTGTGTGTGTGGCGGGGGTGGGTGGGGGGGGTGGGGGGGTGAAAACTTGAAAGCAGGAGCTGTAGTATCAGAACAATTGGTAGCTGCCTGGAATGCCAATCACTGTTACAACAAAAATAAAATACCTTAAAAGAGAGAAGGGAAAGAATAATATGAAGATCATAAATTTGCTGAGGTACAATGGCATGGACACAAAGAACTGCAGACAGATAAAAAGAAACAAATAGTCCTTGGATACACAAGGGTTTATTCTATATTTTAAAAGGTGAGAAGTTATAATGCACATGATCACCCGGAAATGGTCATAAGTATATTCAGGGAACATGTAAATTCAAATCTCAATTACATTAGAATTTAGCTTATGTATTTTAAAAGAACTGGATTTAACTATTTTTGTTATTTATGATGTTGATATTTTTGCTCTGAAATTTGTCTGCTTCTTTAATAATATTAGAATCTTCACGAGCTTATGTTATGTGCTGGGTAAAATGTTGGCTGCACTCCAGCTGCAAGTTACTTAAATAAAAAGACAGTGAAAATAATCAATTTATGAAAATATAATTTTATTGGATGCTTAAAAATCTACTAACCAAGTGGTGGCAGGGGACCAGTCATAAAGTACAGAAATTTTGAAGCTGTCAGAGCCAGTGCATCCTACTTTTGGTGGGAAGGGTTAAAGGGAAAGGAAGAGATATGAAGGGAAAGGACAGGTGACATTTAGAAAATGGGGAGAGTTGGGAAGAGGAACCCTGGGTCAAGGGAGACTTTCTGGATAGGATAAGAAGGAAAGATAGATTTCTGAGGATTGCACTGGTCAAGATTTGAAACTCTGAGCACTTAAAGGTGGAAGATAGGGCAATATACAATACAGACATTACTGACACAACATGGTGCACAAGTTAATAAGTGCAGAAAGATAAATATGTGATAGATGGGAGGAGGAGGAGGGGGGGGGGGATGGGTTGAGGGTTTTGGTGGGAATAGACAAGTCAGAAAACAAAGATATAGAAAACAAAAAGGGAGTGACCCAATGAATGCTGAAGCCAAAAAATT
This sequence comes from Schistocerca nitens, assembly GCF_023898315.1. Classification (NCBI taxonomy): domain Eukaryota; kingdom Metazoa; phylum Arthropoda; class Insecta; order Orthoptera; family Acrididae; genus Schistocerca; species Schistocerca nitens. Next base: position 558,736 of record NW_026046061.1, read on the forward strand.
AACAAAATTGAATGCCAGGATGGCAGTGAGAACCAAGGACATGATGTAATGCCAGTTCCTGCCTCCAGGGTCCTGATAAACTTGTGTCTGGGGGAACAATCAAGATGACACACATGGTGAAACAGTAACCGAGGTCAAGACTGTAATGTTATAGAGCAAGTTCTGCAACAGGATACTGTGTTGGCAGTATATACTGTCTGCCTACAAAAATTCACCCAAACTGATAACTTTGTGGTAGTAAAGTGCTGAACAGTATTTATGTAATAGCTGGTACAGGAGATGGGTCATTTGATACGTGGCTCTCCCTTTTGTCATCTACAGAGCTGGTATAGGTGATGATAGTCCTACAGTGGGGACAGTCACAATGGTAGGAGCCATAGGGTAGGGAAATGCATGCATGAGATCTGCCAAGGATAACTGGGAGGGAGATGGAGAAGCTATTCTAGGTGTGGTGGACAAAATGTTGGACAGAGTGGACCTCATTTCAGAACATGATTTTAAGAAGTCATAGCCTTGTCAAAGTAGCTGATAAACACTTTCAGGACCATGGTAATACTGAGTAATGACAAGTGTATTCCTAAGTTGTTTTTTGGAGGACTCAGCAGTAGCAGGATTGGATACGATGACCGTGGAAATCTGCTTTCAAGCTGAGGTGGTGCTGTAGTTATGTCTGGAGAAGACTGGGATTAGAAAAGTGGTGTACTGCTGTAAAGAGCCTGCATCTGAACAAATGTGTATGCCTTGAATGCCAATGCCGTACAAGACAAAATTAGGGGTAAAAAAATGGAAATTCAGTGTTTTATTTAATAAAATTCTGTGATTCTTCCAGATTCTTGAAATATCACTTCATATGTGCATAACCTCATCAATTTTGTGTTTAAAAGCCTTTTTAAAGCAGATGGGGCGAATGTTTTCTATGTGCCTAGGACACCAGAAGAAGTCTGCTAGTATCAAACATAGGCCTTAATTTGAGGAAGAAATATCTGAGGATGTTGGAGCACAACACTGTACTGTAGTAAAACATGGAATGTAGGAAAATCAGAACAGAAGTGGACTGAAACATTAGAGATGTGCTGCTACAGAAGAATTAGGTAGACTGATGAGGAAACAATTGGTGAGGTTCTCTGCAGAATTAGTGAGGAATGGGATATATGGAAAAGACTCACTGAAAAGAAGTAGGGACAGGAAGATAGGACATACATTAAATTGTCAGGGAGTAGCTTCCATGGTAGCAGAGGGAGCTGTAGAGGGTAAAAGCTGTAGAAGAAGATAGAGACTGGAATACATCCAATAAATAATTGAGGACATAGGTTGCAAGTGCTATTCTGAAATGAAAAATACAGAACCTTGCCTAAAATGTCTCATTATTTAATTTAAATCATTAATGGAAAATCTCATATAAAGATATTGAGAATATCTTTGGCTTCCCTCTGACAACAATGCCTCCATCCTGATACCCTCCCTGTTTACCTTTCCCTGTTGCTTCATAACCTGGGTTGTGAGTAACTGAATCCACTTTCCCTGTGTCCCTTTCTTTCCCCTCTCTCCTCCCTGACGAAGGAACAAAGTTCTGAAAGCTAGGAACGTAAATTTTCTGTTCTGTTTTGTGTATCTATCGGCTGTACTGAGCTGAGGTAAGTACTGGCCAGCCCCTCAATCTCTTTGTTAGTATTTGTTTCATTATTTAATTTTGCCAACAACATTTGATTGTGGTCAGGGATTTATTGCAACTGATTCTTCTGACAATATAAGTAGTTTACTTCATTTTACTGAAACTTTTTGCATGTATTTAGTTGTAAAGTAGTTGTTGTTACTGTTTTGGGTGCATTTCAAGAATTTTGCATCATAAAATGTCAAAAACTAGTTTAATTGCACAATCATAAATTGTGTGATAAACTACACATATGTGTTGCTGAAAACTGTATTAAAACTAAAGTAATTGTCATGTCACAATGAAGTGAGGTTAGTCCTAATACTTCATGGTGCCAGTATGATAGATGTGAAACAAAATGATAAAAACATACACATGCGCAACCAATGCCAGAAACTGTTATGGTAGAACTAAAACCATTATAAAGAGATCTGTGTGTTTCTAAACTTCTGTAAAAATGTTTACATGGCAAAATGCAGAATCCACAAACATTTGTCAATAGTTGCATTTCGGAGTGCTTGCCAAAAACAGCATTTTTTGGCATGTCAGCCATTCAGATTATTGTGATGGGTACCATAATATATTTTAATGATGGAATAATAAGCAGATTAAAAAGCATGAGCAGACTTAGCATCATAACTGGAGACAATATAAAAAATGGGCTTCTACATTTGGACTGGCAGTGTGTCAAAGCTACTGAAAGCATGACAAAGGTGGCCAGAGCAGAAAGAAAAGTAAGAAAACCAAAGAAGACTTGTCCAAGACTTAGCATGAGCATTGGCTAATGACCAGCAACCATCCTGCTGTATTTTAAGAATCAAAATGAAAATTTCCCCAAACACGGCTCAATCCAAAGTTCAGGTTCTTGTTGCTGATCCCCTGTCCAGTGATCCCTTCAACCGACAAGCTGCACGTACTTATGAAAATTAGTCAAGATAATGGTAATAAGAAGCCATCAAAATAACTATCTCACCTTGAGTTTTATTTTTGAGGAAATGCAATAATCCTATTCCCTTGCCTACTGCTATTGTTAATAATATTAGTAGCATTCACAATCTGGGCAGTTTAGTATGGTTACAACTCCTTTCACGTAATATTACAGAAAAAGACATCACTTTTTTGTCTGTCTCACAAGACAGTTAACAATTGAGAGCAAATTCTTTTCTTCATCCCCAGAGCCATGCCATTAAAGAATGGCTACAGATCTCAGAATTCTAAGCACATTGTATGCTTGCAGGCAGGGGATGTGAACTACGATTTCTGGCACATAGTATGTGCATAATTGACAAAACATAAATGTTATACCACAATGTCCATTCCCCTAGAAGAGCAGAACCTTAACCCTCTAACAGTGAGTGATTTTCTGATTTTTCCAAGGAAAATTTCTCTGTTTTCAATAATTAGACTAGTTCCAAGTTTAGTATTATAGGAATGTAATAAGAAAACGAAAAACTTACTATAGAGTTCACTTTTAATTGAAATTCAAGATAAATAATAAAGGAAATGTGAAAAGTTCATGCAATATTATAAAAGCTGAATAACCTTACTTACAAATTTTCTGAGCAGCTCATTTCTTAATAGAAGGTTTCATACACAAGCCCAGTAATACAGATACAAAATTGATGCCACTTGAGGTATGTGTGTAAGTATATGGATGAAGATATCATAAAAAATATGACACTGACTATAAAAAAAAATAAAAAATAAATAAATAAAAACCTTTGACGTGGAAAGAGCAGCCTATGATGGTCCAGAGCAAAAGAAAATGATTCAATGCAAAAATAGCTGCCTATTATGTTCCGGAGCGACAGAAAAGTAGCGGGTGGAAAAATCGCAAGTTCTGGTGTGCAGGCAGAGTAGAAATTACATTTGACTCAATAATAACAGGCCCTGGAAAATGGTCTGGAAAGAGATGACTGCACACATCATGTCACTCGTGGCTGGAGGGTTAAGGCATTAATATTTCTGCTACCGTTCCTTGTTAATAACTGCTAGGGTGAAATTGTTCACTGTTCTGCATACATCCCATCAAATCCAACTGAAGTTACAGAACATTAGAGAAATGGGCAGAATATCTGCTCTAAAGTTTTTTTTTTTTTTTTTTTTTTATGTCCATAAACGTAAAATTCGTGTAATTGTTCATCAGGGTGGCTATTCAAACTTGGAAAAAAAAATTCCCAGAGAATTCCAGGTGCAATGAGCAAGATTGTGTCCTGAAACTCCTGATAAATTTAATAGAAATTATTGGTGAACAGGGGCAAGTGGTAGTGGTGGTGGTTGAGCCAACAAATGACAATAATTACTTTTCTTTCCTCTCAGCTGAGGTATATACCAACCACAAGCAATAGTTCAATAGGAATTTTTATATGTCAATAACTTGGATGGAATAATATTCATTTAATGAATACACTTTCAAAAGTTATTCGAAAATTTGTGATTTACAAAACTCAATAAAATTCAGTTTTAATTATATGTTAAAAATTCACAATTCCCTGAGATTTTATGAGATCCCTGAAATTCCCTGAGATTTCCCAGATTTTTCCATGTAAAATTTACACTATGTGATCTAAAGTATCCGGACACCACTGAAAACATACGTTTTTCACATTAGATGCTTTGTGCTGCCACTTACTGGCAGGTACTCCATATCAGCGACCTCAGTAGTAATTAGACATTGTGAGAGAGTAGAATGGGGTGCTCCGTGGAACTCACAGACTTCGAACGTGATCAGGTGATCAGGTGTCTGTAGGCAAGATTTCCACACTCATAAACATCCCTAGGTCCACTGCTTCCGATGTGATAGTGAAGTGGAAACGTGAAGGGACACATACAGCACAAAAGCATACAGGCCGACCTCATCTGCTGACTGACAGAGACCGCCGACAGCTGAAGAAGCTTGTAATCTGTAATAGGCAGACATCTATCCAGATCATCACACAGGAATTCCAAACTGCATCTAGATCCACTGCAAGTATTATAATAGTTAGGCGGGAGGCGAGAAAACTTGGATATCGTGGTCGAGTGGCTCCTCATAAACCACACATCACGCCGGTAAAAACCAAATGACACCTCACTTGTTGGTGTTAACATTGGACAATTAAACAGTGGAAAAACGTTGTGTGAGTGAAGAATCACAATATACAATGTGGCGATCCGATGGCAGGGTGTGTGCATGGCAAATGCCCGGTGAACGTCGTCTGACAGCGTGTGTAGTGCCAACAGTAAAATTCGGAAGCGGTGGTGTTATAGTTTGTTCATGTTTTTTGTGAAGGGTGTATGCACCCTATGTTGTTTAGTGTGGCACTATCACAGCACAGACCTAAATTGATGTTATAAGCACCTTCTTGCTTCCCACTGTTGAAGAACAATTCGGGGTTGGCAATTGCATCTTTCAACATGATCGAGCACCTGTTCATAATGCAAGACTTGTGGCAGAGTGGTTACACGACAATAACATCCCTATAATGGACTGACTTGCACAAAGTCCTGACCTGAAACCTATAGAACACCTTTGAGACGGTTTGGAATGCTGACTTCATGCCAGGCCTTACCAACCAACATCGATACCTCTCCACAGTGCAGCACTCTGTGAAGAATGGGCTGCCATTCCCCAAGAAACCTTCCAGCACCTAATGAATGTATGGCTGCAAGAGTGGAACCTGTTATCAAGGATAAGGCTGTGCCAACACCATAATGAATTTCAGCATTACCGATGGAGGGTGCCATGAACTTGTAAGTAATTTTACTTTTGATCATATAGTGTAATTCCATGAGGATTCCAGGTTTTTACAGAAGAATCACCACTCTGTTCATTCATCTAAAGTCAGGCACTTGATAAAATTGAACTTGAGACAAGATAATTGTGTTCATTAATTTCAGTATGAAATTGTTTGTTTGACTGTGAAATATTTATACAATTTGTTCATGTAGATTGACAATAAATTAAAATTATATGTAGGTTATGGCTTCATGTTATTTTGTTCAATGTAAATTGCTGACTGGTTAAGATCACATGGGCAGGTAATTAATTACACACTATTCTTTATTGGCAGCTGGTACAGATATGCTACCTAAAAGGTCCCAAGATTGACAAAGGTTAGGCAACTAGCACATTTTTTTCTACTCATTAGCAACCTGTGCTACTTTGGATTAGCTTTCCTGTAAGCTTCCCCATTTGGGCATTAGCCCAAATGGGAAACTATGGAGAACTGTCAGCGAAGTTGGATCAATCTTGGTTCATAACACACACACACATCGACATTTAGAACTGCAAGGATTATGTGGTGAAAGGACTCTGCCAGCTGTCAGATTTATCCACCGACAAACCCTGGCACTGTGAGCCCATTCAAGAAATCCAACAGGATCTCTGGTCTCTCTTCAAATCCTTACACCCATCCCAGAATCTGTCCCCCCCTGAGTCTCTCTCTCTCTCTCTCTCTCCCTCTGTCTCTCCTCGTTCCCACCACTCCCCACACTCCTACCTTTTACATGCTTCATAAAGTCTATACACCCAACCATCCCTTGTGGCCAAATGCTGTGTCGCTCACTGAGAGAAACTCTGGTCTCACAGAGCCACATGTTCCACCTATCACCCACAATCTTCCCTCCCATAAAAAGACATCAACCATTTCCTCCACCGACTCTCCATATTTCCTGTTCCTTTACCACACGATGCCCTACTTATCACTATTGATGCCATCTCCATTCACACTAATATCCCGAAAGCCCAGGGCCTTGCCACTATTGAACGCTACCTTTCCCAAGGCCCAATGGATTCCAGACCTACAACCTCCTTTCTGGTCACCACAACCAACTATATCCTAATCCACAATTGCTTCACCTATGAAGGTCTCACCTCAAACAATTCTAAGGTATGGCAATGGTCACCCACACGGCAGCATCCTATGCCAGCCTGCCATGAGCCGTCTAGAGGAATCCTTCCTAACCACCCAGAATCCCCAACTCCTCACCTAGTTCAGATTTGTTGGTGACACCTTCATAATCAGGATTAAGTGTGAGAAAATCCTATCCTCCTTCCTCCACAATCTAAACTACTTCCTTCCAGTTGCTTCTCACGGTTCCCCTCAACACAACAAGACGCCCTCCTCTATGTTGACCTCCACCTAAAAGTTGGCTACATCAGTAACTCCATCCATATCAAACCTAACAACTAAAAGCAGTACCTCCACTTCAGCTGTTCCTTTCTATTCCATACCAAGAAGTCCTTTGTATACAGCCTAGCCACCTGTGACTTGTTGCATCTGTAGTGGCAAGCAGTCCCTCTCAGAAAAACCACGGGTCTCACTGAGCATTATAGACTAAAATTATCCTCCACAATTTGTACTGAAACAAATGTTCTGTGCTTTATCTCTCCAGTGACAGACCATCTCCCAATGTCCCACCATCCAGCCACAAAGGAACATTCCCCTTGTAACTCAATAATACCAAGGAGAGGAGCAACTGAATTACATTATCCGACTATCTCTAATCATGCCCTGCTGCCTGATGATGAACTGGTTGACAACTGAAGAGAAGATTAAGCACAATCGTAAATTTACACTTAGTGCCCTTGCTATGGAAGTTCCGCAAATCTCACAATCACTAATACTTGAAATTGTTACTGAAAAACTGAAATTTCGAAAACTTCGCTCACATTGGGTACCCAAAATTCTTACTGAACAACACAAAAACAATGGATGGGCAGTGCGCTTCAGTTTTTGACGTGCTACAATGAAGAAGGCGATGGTTTTCATTCTCGGATAGTCATGGGGAATGAAACTTAGGTATGTAGGACACCCCTGAAATGAAACAGCAAGCAATGGAATGGAGACACACTTCATCACCAATGAAGGTTTAGCCTAAGCAAATCTTGACACCTCAAAAAGTCATGTGCACCGTTTTTTGGGACAGAAATGGCATTCTACTGATTGATTTCTTACCATGAGGCCAAACAATCAATGCACATGCTTACTGCGAGACCATTAAGAAATTGTGCCACACAATACAGAACAAGTGCCTAAGCTTACTGTTAAAAGGTGATGTCTTTTTGACCACACACGGTGAATGTGACCAAACAACTCTTATGGGAATTTCACTAGGACGCATTTGATCATCCACCATACAGCCCAGACCTTGTTTCTAGTGACTTTCATCTCTTCTTACACCTAAAATCTGTCCTTGGTGGTTGAGACTTCAATGATGATGATGAGCTAAAGAACATGTTAACACATGGTTGAATACATAGGAGGCAACCTTCTATGAAGAAGGCATACAAAAATTTGTGCCACGCTCTGACAAGTGCATACAAAATTTTGGAAGATATGTAGAAAAGTAGTTTAACAGTTCTAGATTTTTGCACAATCAATATTTTTTCTGTACTGTATATGTTTGTTTTATATACCCAAAAGAACTTACTTTGTGACATACCTCATAATTTTCATGTGTTACCTGTATGTACCACCTTCTGTACATCTTTTTTAGAAAAGCAGTTTGCATACTATGCTTTGATTTGCAAATATTTAAAATCTAGGCTACATAAAACTTTTTAATATGAAATTTTTGCGAAAGTTCCTTAGGTCGATTTTTTGGTACCACATCAAAATTTTACCGAAAAAGGAAACAATATTAATCAGATGCAATGACATCACTATGACACTAAGAAAACTGAAGGGGAAGTTGTGACAAATTTGGGGTGATGGGCATTGAAGCCCTTCTTGATATCATCCAGGGTGTGGGATGGACAGGAAACAGGGTTGATCCACAGGATGGTAGAATGATGGTATTTGGATGCTCACTACACCATGCCAGTACCAAGGGCATGTGAATGTACGACAGTTGAATATAAATGAGGAAAATTTTACTGATATGAATAACTATAAGGGAATCCATTAAATCAGAAATGATATTTAGTGCACCATAATCTCTGTTTAATTTTAAGTTATCAGCTGCACTGAATTCATTGGATTTGGGAGAGGTGTAATTACAAGGTTTATCATTATGCAATAGCAAATTTTCCTTTAGTTGCCATTAGACCATCACTTAAAACTGTAGTTTAATTGGTGAACTGGTTAATGCCCCTATAGCACAGTCAAAGAATGTCTGTGGTACATTCCACAAATCCTTCAAACAAAACAAGGTCCTTATAAGCACTAATTCACTTCAGTGGCAACAATAGTCCTTGCAGGCCAATTTTCCAGTTGCATTCATGAGTGATCAGCTGTGATTTGATACAGTTTGTGCACATTGACTGTTTACCCTTTTTCATGACCATTTACTCACATGTGTTCATGATTCTATGCTCACTTTATCATCAAAAAATGAACAATATTTTCTCTTCATGTTCATTGCTCCACATATTTAGATAAACCTCTCATATAAAAGTTCCATGAATCATGACAACTACAATATTTGAACAGTACCCCATCAAATTCTCACAAATTCAGTTTAATGAGCTGATATGTGGAATAAGTATTTCAGTCTTAGTTAATGGAAAATATATTATGCAACACTCCCAAGATCAATATTCAGAAGCGAAGTATGCACCTCTGAAGAAGAGAGTGGAACACATCACACCAACCACTATGAGGAATCCCACCTGTACCATGCTCACTGCAGCTTTAAACACAAGCTAAACTTGTAAACCAATAATTATCATGATTCAAATATACTTTGAATTAGAACCACAGGTTTATATTTTCAGATTTCCATAAAGGTTTTGACACCATTTATCACATGCAACTTCTAATCAAATTGCGTGCCTGTGGAGTATTGTCTCAGTTGTGTGACAAGATACATGATATCCTGTTAAAAAGGTTACAGATGATTGTAACTGATGGAAAGTCACCATGTAAAATAGAAGTAATATCTGGCATTCCCCAAGGAAGTGTTATATGCCCTCTGCTGTTTCTGATATACATAAACTACTTAGGAGATGATCTGAGCAAACCCCTTAGATTTTTTGCAGATGATGCTGTCATTTAATGCCCTGTAAAGTTATCAAATGATCAAAACCAACTGCAAAATAATTTCAACAAGATATCTGTAGGATGAAAAAAAGTAGCAATTTACTGACTCTAAATAGTGAAAAGCATGAAGTCATCCACATGAGTAGTAAAAGGAGTCTGCTAAACTTTGGTTACAGGATAAATTGCACAAATCTAAAGGCTGTCAATTCAATTAAATACTTGGGAATCACAATTACATGTAGTTTAAATTGAGATGATCACACAGAAAATGTGGGGAAAGCGAAGCAAAGGCTGTGATTTATTGGCACACCTTGTGACAAAGCAAGCTGGGGTTTCTTTACTTCCTTCCTTGTTCCACCATCTGCCTCCTTAAATTCATTTTATTTTCATTCTTGCTTAATTACCATTAATATGCATGAGTATAATCTGAATTTCCATAAAAGAGAAAGGTCGGCCCTCAGTCTTAAGGAATACAGCTCCAAGTCTATTTTTGTGCTTAGTTTTGTGTACGTAATGAAGTTCGTATTTTATTTTGATCATTCCTAGTTATGATCTTTTGCTACAGATCATTATAGGTTGAAATCAGTAATTCTTTTGCAACTTAGATTGTGTTGTTGACTTATAAACAAATATAAATTCTGTACTAATTACAAACATTTGGAAGAAGAACTTCTAGGCTTCTTAAAGTATTTATTTGGCTCTATTCGAAAACTTAGTAGCAAAGCCACCCCTTAATTAATTCCAAAATAATTACCAGGTTTGTCAAAAGTAATGTTCGTATAACTATATCTGTTAATTTCATTACTTAAAAATTTCATTACTCAAACAAATAATTTGGCCTAACCTTTGTGGTAGAAGGAACTGGTACACAGAAGGAACTTTTTGATGTATTCAGTTAATTGAATAAGTTGTTTTAATTGTAAATTCTGTAATTTAAACATTGAACAGTGTATAGTTTGTGATATTCGCTATTTTTGACTTCATTAAAAACAGCAAATACGAGTAGTTAATACTTCCAGCCAGAAGGCAAATACTTGTTTGTAAATAATGATTAATGTATAATGAGGCGTCACATGGCGACGGTGGAATTTTGTAAATAATGTAATTCATCGGGCGGCAATATAAACAGAAAAATACGGATAGATATGCGATCCTTCATTATTTTGTTCGCTGGAGAACAAATGAAGCCTTGAGCGCTAGAGACTTGTACTGTTTTTCTGGAGTAAGACGGACGCACATTTGTGGCGGTCTGATCTAATTTTTTTTACTAAATAAATAAAAACGTGCTCCATCTAAGTTTGAGTGAAGTGTAAGAAGAACTGTTATAACTTATCGTGACGACGCATGGGTGACTCAAAAGGACAATGGCTATATAAAAGAGCACTCAATGGACCTGATACGGACATAAAAATCTACCGTCATTGTAGTACTAAGCTTAAGGTACGATATATGTTTTAGTTATAATAAATATTTGTTCTGGGAATACTGAATCATTTAGCAGTGCTCATTCCTATTATCTCCGCAGTATTATTTTCATTTTAATTATGCATTTTGCTAATATTACAGACACCAAGATCAGCAGTCCAATGTGCGTGTTACATTGATAAAAAGAAAACTGTTTTATCGTCTTCTTGCATCAGCTTTAATATTGAATTTCCCTTTTGTGTGATGTTCCAGTTGTTTTTGCGCCCTTAAGAACTTTCTGGTCCCTTAGGAAATTGTTTTGTCATAACAATAACTTCACAACCGGGTATGATCGTACCTACAATCATGAAGTAATTAGAAAGACGATAATGCAATTTCTTAATCAATAGCACGCTAGCTGTGACTGCTTCAAGCCACGTGAAACTGCAAGTAAAAACTATTCACATTTCATAACGCAATATTTTATGCCAATGGTCAATCCATGATTCTTATGCTAATTGTGATTGATAAAACAGTAAGCGAAATCTCAATTTCCAACTTTCCATTTAATAACAACTTCACTTTTATTTTGTAACATCACAAGTTTCAGTGCCTGTTATTGTGAGGATATGTAAAGGACCAATTTTTGGTCCCCATTCAGTCAGCCCCTGGCCAATTTTCAGATGTGAAACACATATTGGTTAGATTAACAACGATGCATCAACTTAACAGTGGAATAAGGGGAACACCAATACGCCCTGCGTTAGAACAATTAATGACAATGTCTGTTTAATTTATATGAAAAATAGTGTCACAGGTACCATATTATTCTGCAAGAACTGTGAACTGTGTGTTTAGGTTTTTACTTCTCATACATGTTCAACAGTAAACTATTGCAGCAGTATGCTGATGTTGCCTGCAACCTGTTAATGAGGCTTTTCAACATTTACCAATAGTGGATCGGGCATATAATTATGTACTACTGGGAGGGGTGATGTGAACAGTGAAAGTAAAGAACTGTGAAACATAATTCTGCAATTGTCAACTACATCATTTACAGTGCCAGTATTGAACTTCCCCCCCCCCCCCCCCCATTTTGCAGCGAGTAGGACAATGCAGTACATCAACACAGAGAATTATCAACGAAGAAATAAAGTAGACAAACATCACAAACTCCAACGAGTCTAGTAATCAGACTGCTTACACTATGCTTGTCCACCCTCTTCCGGAGTACTGGTGTGCAGTGTGGGATCTTTGACAGATATAACTGACAGAGGACATCAATAAAGTTCAAAGGAAGGCAGGTTATTTTGTATTATCATAAAATAAGGGAGAGAGTACCATGTGATATGGTACATGAATTAGAGTGGCAATCATTACAACAAAGGTATTTTTTTGTTGTGGTAGGACCTTCTCGAGACATTTCAATCACCAACTTTTTCCTCAGTGTGTAAAGGTATTTTGTTGGCACCCACCTAGGAAGGGAGAAATGATCATCATAATAATATAAGAAAAATCAGAGCCTGTAAACAAAGAGTTAAATGTCCATTGCTCCTGTCTGCTGTCTGAAAGTGGAACAGTAGAGAAATAGCTTGAGCGTGGTTTGATGAACACTCTGCCAGGCACTTAATTGTGAATTAAAGAGTAATCATGTAGATGCAAATGTAGGAAATACTGATCTTAAGACTGGCAGGTGAGAATCATTCAAGCTACATAAACATAAAGCTTTGTCTTACATTATTTTGTAATAATATGCTTCATTTGTAAGCAGATCTTATTACTAACAAAAATGATCTTGAGTATTCTCATAATATGACTAATTAAAATTCAAGAATAATTCATGAGCTCCTGCATCTTTCACAGGATAATACTTATCTACTACACACAACAACATACAAATACATGTCACACAGTATCAAAACTAAATACATATCTTATGTCTAAATTCAAAACATGTTGTAAAGCCAAAAGATTGTAATTTTGGTATTACACCAACATAAATATTCAGTTCAAACATTCCAATTGACTCTGTGTTCCTAAAATGATGCACACTAATTCCACAAAGAACAATATTTCAGTGAATCTTGATGAGGATGAAGTCCTTTAATTTGATTATTACTTGGGTGCCCTAATAGGTATGCACCAAGATTTGGAACCCTTAGAATGACAAAAGGTACCATAAAAAACAACCACCACTTTTCATTCTTGTTGTTCAATAGTTGGATGGCTTCTTAATAATACTTTCTGGGCCATTTGATACCTTAGCATTTTTACCACTTTCTTGTCACAGTTGTGCTTTCTTGTGAACACTTTTTCTGTCAAACTGATCAAAGTTTTCTGAACCTTTTCTTCCCACTAGTCTCTGTCATTGGGAACCTGTGGAATCTGGTCCACCCATGCATTCTTTACCCTCCCACGAAACATTAGCTGTGCTGTAATGTAGTGTGTTGACGAGACAGCAGATCCACTATTTCTTCAAACGATTTTATATAGTCAATCCTTAGTGTTCGTTGATGGTTACAATACTTCCTTATGAACCTGTTAAGTTCTTGAAACATCCTTTTGATTTCTTCGTCTATTGCTTTCCATTGAGACTGAGCAATAAGACAGAAACTACTGTACAAGGCTGTGTGTGGAAGTTCATTAAGATGATGTATTTCCTTGGATTACACCAGGTTTTTGTTCACATATCTCCCCATATTGATTCAAAAGGTCTAACTTCTGCTGTATTTGCTTGCTGGTTGGGTTTACTGGCTCTTCTAATTCTTTTTATACTTGCGATGTGACTTCCAAGTTATTTTTCTATAGGCTCAGAAATACTCTTGTGCTGCAATATTCCTTTACAATGACTTTAATCTGGAAAACTTGGCACTACCATCTGTGGCTACCATCCCTCCACAGCAGCTCAACTTTAGCTCTTTGAGACCTTGCCTATAGAGAAGTCAATTTCATGTCCTCATGGATAAACACAAGTCTCAGAATACAATCAACAATCAAGTCTTCATCTACAAGAATGGTTCATGGTACTGCTACATTTTCTAGTTTTAGTAACGTCTCCATCATTCTAACATTTCTGGATCATGCGCAATAATCTTGCTATTCTGTACAGGAATGCTGCACAACTTTGTTTTTGTGGATACTTTATTGAAAGAACTGCTTGAAATCACACTGACAAAGGCTCCTCAGTCTAGAACAATAGTTGCTGGAACATCAATACTGGTCCAAATTTCAGATTGTAGTAACAACAGCTATTCCTGGTTACATTGAATCAAATAGAGCAGAGCTCCTCCCACATGTCGGTCCCATTATTACAATGAAAGAATTTTGCAGCTCTATCACAGGCCCTATCTTATCTCATGATCAGCTCTCCAGGGCTTGATGTGGTCAGAGAGTTTACCGGATATTGTTCAGTAGGGTGACTGACATCATCATTGACTTTGGTAATCACTGGTGACTGAGATCTCCAGTCATAATTCACTGGTGTTTGCAGATGTCTGTTACTTCAATATTATTACTAGGTGCATGGCCAGGACACCTCATTTCATAGCACCTTTGTTTGTTTCAGTTAATATGTAATAATTCCCACTACCATTTCATTTGTTGTAGTTTTGATAACTGTTCAGTTTTGTTATTTGGTTGGGGATGCCCACATACAGTTCATGTGGTAGTGCTCCAATACAACCATTGATTGTACTAGGACTCTGTGAATAATAACCTCTGGGTCCTGGTTGCAACTTAAATGCCTCCTTCAATTATGCCCATCGAATGCAATACACACTTAAATTCTTCCAGATTGGATTCCAAACTTCTGGATAAGTTTCTAATTTCAACAGGCAGTGTTTGCTTCAAGATCATTCAAATATTTCTACCCGAAATGGTTCATCCCAATAGCATGCCTTATTAAGTTATTATTTGAAATATCAGCGCAACCTCCCATTTTGAAAAGAGAAAAGCTCCGAGTAAAAACCTTCTTCTGTAGTATTACCTGCACACCACTGGACCACAATTTGACAAGAAAACCCTGTTCAAAATCTTGCACACTGAGGTGTCAAAAGTCATAGGATATCTCCTAAAATTGTGTCTGGCCCCCATTTGCCTGGTGTAGTCCACCAACTCAATATGGCATGGACTCAACAAGTCATTGGAAATCCCCTGCAGAAATAATGAGCCATAATGCCTCTATAGCCATCCATAAATGTGAAAGTGGTGCCAGTGCAGGATTTTGTGCATGAACTGACCTCTTGATTCTGTCCCATAAATGCTTAGTGGAATTCATGGTGGACAATCTGGGTGGCCATATCATTCACTCAAATTGTCCAGAATGTTCTTAAAATGAATCATGAACAACTGTGGCCCAGTGACATGGTGCATTGTTGTCCATAAAATTTATATTGTTGTTTGGGGACCTATAGTCAATGACTGGCTGCAAATGGTCTCCAAGTAGCTGAACATAATGATTTCAAGTCAATGATCAGTTCAGCTGGACTAAAACCTAGTCCATTCCAAATAAACACAGACACCACCAATATGGAACCACCACCAGCTTGCACAGTGCCTTGTTGACAACTTGGGTCCATGACATTGTGACGTATGTGCCACACCTGAAATCTACCATCAGCTCTCCCCAACTAAAATTGGAGCTCATATGACCAGCAAACAGTTTCCCACTAGACTGATAAGGTCACAAGCCCAACAGGTGATGTCATGCTTTTTGCAAAGGCACTTGTATTGGTCGACGGCCACCATAGCCGATTAATGCCAAATTTCACAGCACTGTCCTAACGGATACACTTGTCATATGTCCCAGACTAATTTCTGTGATTTTGTATTTCATGCAGTGTTGATTGTTCGTTAGCAAAGACACCTCTTCACGAATGCTGCTGCTCTTCACCATTAAATGAAGACCGTCAGCCACTGTATTGTCCACAGTGAGAGGTAAAGCCTGAAATCTGGTATTTTCAGCACACTCTTGGCACTGAGGATCTCAGAATATTAAATGCCCTAATGATTTCAAAAATGGAATGTCCCATGCCATCAGGTTTGAATTATCACTCCATGTTCCATGTCCATTAATTTTCATCATGGGGCCATAATCTTGTTGGACACATCAGGGAGCTGAGTACAAATGACAGCTCTGCAAATGCACTGCACTTTTATACCACATGTACATGATGCTACCACCATCTGCATATGTGCATATCATTATCCCATGACTTTTGTCATCTCAGGGTATGTTTCACATGAATCATTGATTTCAGTTACTCATATGGGTCTGTCACATGTATACATTTGTTTACACAAATTATATTTTGTGGCCTGGTTGATGACAGGGGCAACACACCTGTAAAGTGAATGGCATAGGATATACTGTCTCTTACCTGATGAATATCTTTGAAAAGTTCTATGCTTAAGCACAAATTATATTTTGTGGCCTGGTTGATGACAGGGGCAACACACCTGTAAAGTGAATGGCATAGGATATACTGTCTCTTACCTGATGAATATCTTTGAAAAGTTCTATGCTTAAGCATCTTTCCTTCTATCATTACTGTTGTGTGTAGTGTTGTCACCAACAGTGCGCCACGTGCAGAAGGTGAAATATTTTGAACTGGCTGACACACATTCAGACTGTTATAGTCTGATCCTGCACTGTCCCTCCGATATCTATTAACTGTTTTTTCATGTTTTTGACTGATTCTCCTATTTTATTTCTCCACTGAAAAAAATTTCATTGTGTTTGTTCCTAGATCATGAGTAATTCATTCCTTAGCCCACTGTCGGAGGGAACTTTGTCATCAGGTTACTAACAGCAGTCTGAATTTGCTCATTCACAGATTGTGAGATTTTATCTTCCTTAGACTTTGCCCAAGCATCTATGCCTGCTCCTGCCACTTGTGCATGGTTAACTATTCTTACATAATTTTCTTTGATCTAAAGGCAAATCCATCACTCAGTCTAAAAGTTTGTCTACCATGTCATCTAGGGATTACAGTCTATTGTGGGAGTGACAAGTCGATAGTCGACAAGACACTGAGAGATTCTCTTTACGAGCGAGGTTCTTTGGAGGACACGAAAGTGTTCGTTTCCCGCGTTGACATATGTATCATTTGTGTTTGTGCGGTACAATAAAGGTGGTCATTCACAGTATAAATTCCACACAAGTGTTTTCCTTTATGTAGTGAAATTACTCCTACATAAGTGGTGATCCCATAACGAAGCAGTGTGACAGTAGACAAGTTTCTTGAGATATTTTCCGCGACGTCTCGTATCGACATGTCTGCACAGAACCTCTTCCGCGACATCGACGGCATCATCCAAAATATCAAGAAGGAGCTCAACACGATGCAGCAAAACCCTCAGTTCACAGTGCCATGGACGCCTACATCTCAAACCGACTTCGTCCACGACGTTACGTTTCCAACCGCGCCGCGTGTGCCGGCGGGTCCCGCGCCGCCGCCACAGGATATTGCCTCGCACAACCAGCGTGCAGGACACGCCTATATCAGATCAAAAGTGCTCCCGTTTTCATCATCCGTGTCGGTACCGCTCCCACGAGTTTCTCAGTTTCCGTTCGCCAGTGATCGTGGCCCACCCGCGTCGAGGTCACAAATTCGACCCCCACCTTTCGTTCCCGAGCATCCGGAAATTTGGTTCGCTATTATGGAGAACATTTTTGTGCAGCAACAAATAGTCAACGATTTTGAACAGTTCAAGCTAGTGATATGCAATCTGGACCAACATGCGTCGTCAGTGGTATCTGATATAATTATGCAACCCCCACCACAACAAGCCTACGCCACTCTCAAAACGGCTTTAATTTCGCGTTGTACAAAACCTGTGGATCAGCGGATAACACAGCTCCTGTACCACGAGAAACGCGGTGACAGGTCGCCTTCAGACTTTTACCGGCATTTACGTGCTATGGTGGACCCTTCCGTGTTCTCAGACACATTACTTTTGCACATATGGCAACAGCAGTTACCTCCGCAGGTGGGCTTAACCTTAATTGCTTACGAGGGCCAGCCATTAAGCGAGTTGCTGCAAGTGGCCGATAGAGCGCACTCCCTGTTCGACTCGTGCGCCACAGTGGCCACCGCCGCAACCACCTCGGCCAACGACACCAACCGAACACGGCCGGAGCCGGTCGATGCGGCGCCTCCAGCTTGTGCTGCCACGACCGCATGACGAGCGCCGGACGCGACCGAAGATTTCCGATCTCTCCGCGCTGCCATCGATCAGCTGACCGCCCAGCTGCAGCGGCTAGAGCCACGCGTCGTTGCGGTGGCTGACACACACACGCGTCATCGCCAGCCGACGCGACTGCCGCGTCACGCAAACAACGGCACCGGTTATTGCTGGTTCCACCAGCGCTTCGGCGCGCAAGCTACGAAGTGTAAGGCGCCGTGCTCGCACCCAAACGCATCCCACGGCCTGCTTTAGGCGCAGCCGGCCGTGACAACAAGCAACTGCGCCTAAACTCACAGACGCATGGAACGGGAACCCCACCATTCCAGCACGAGCCTACGTTATGCGGATCGACTTCTCCCACAGCTGTAAGGTACGCTGCTTCACAAAGACTTTTCGTTCCTGATCGCTCTACAGGATGGATGTCCTTGGTCGACACCGGCTCAGATGTCAGCACTCTGCCTGTGAATTTTTTCCCTTCAGACAAACGCACTGAAGAGACAACCTAGATAGCAGTCAACGATTCAGTCATCCACACATATGGACAGAAAACACTGCCAGTGGGCCATTGGGCTACCAGAAAAATGCAACTGGACCTTCGTTATGGCTGATATCGACCAACCTACACTAGGTGCTGATTTCCTGGCAAAACATGCATTGTCCGTGGATTTACGCAAGTCACAACTCGTCCATTCTGTCAATGAATTTGTTATTCCGAGAATACAAGGATGTCCGACTTCTCATGCATGCCAAAGGGTAGATAACCTCAGAGCACCCACCTGGGAGGACACCATAGCAACGTAGGAAGCTGACCGGCACATGGCTCAAACGACATCAAAACAGTTGATGACACAACAACAGGCTCCTGCTGTTTCAACCACAAAGGCGACACCCAAACCACAACAGGGAACAAGAAAGAGCAGGGCGAAGCATGAGACAGTGCACCACATCCATACAACTCCAGGCCCACCAGTCTCCTCATGGGTTCACAGGCTTGCACCTGATCGCTTGCGGGAAACCAAGGCCATTTTCAACGAGATGCTACAGGAAGGAAATATACAGCCATCCAACAGTCCGTGGTCCTCTCCTCTGCATCTCGCCCGTAAAAAGAATGGGTCATGGCGCCCATGCGGTGATTATCGAGTTTTGAACGCCTGAACTGTTCCAGACAGATACCCTGTGCCACATATACAGGATTTCACCCATTCACTGGCCGGGGCAACCATATTCAGTGTTTTGGATTGCCGTAAGGCTTATAATCAGATCCCAATGGCAGAGCAGGACATACCAAAGACTGCAGTGACAACCCCATTCGGGCTGTTTGAATTTTTGGTGATGCCATTTGGGCTGAAAAATGCGGCCCAGACATGGCAACGGTTCCTAGACAGTGTGCTAAAAGGACTACCATATTGTTTCGCCTATTTAGACAATATTCTGGTGTTTTCGGGGAATGTTTCGGACCATCAGAAAGACGTAAGCGAGGTGCAAAGCAGGCTTAGTGCTCATGGAATAACACTTAACAAGGACAAGTGCGTGTTTGGGGGAACCCGTGGTAACTTTCCTGGGTTATAAAGTGTCAGCTCAGGGCATTTTCCCACTGCCAGAGAAGCTGGAGTTGTTGTGTACCCTACCAGGACCTCAAACCTACCACGATCTCCGACGATTCCTAGGATGATAAATTTCTATCGTCGCCACCTCCCTGGAACAGCAGCAATCCAGACGCCACTGAACAATGCCTTGGCTGGACACAACAAAATTGGCAAGCGCCCACTCCCATGGACACCCGAGATGGACTCGGCTTTCAAGGCACTGCAAAAAGGCCTTCCCAACGCAGTGGGGCTTGCACACCCTGCACCAGGAGCTCAGCTAGCCATAGTAGTGGACGCAAGCCAAGTCGCAATCGGGGCAGCACTGCACCAGAGAGTGAAGGGTTATTGGCAGCCACTAAGTTTCTTCTCACAAAAACTACAGATGAGTCAAACTCATTGGAGTGCATATGACAGGAAACTCCTCGCAATGTATGAAAGCGTCGGGCACTTCCGCCCCTTCGTTGAGGGCAGGCAATTTACCATATACACCGAACACAAACCTCCCGTGGCAGCTTCCTACAAAGTCAGCGATTCATGTTCCCCCCCGCCAGGCCCGCCATATAGAGTTTATATGCCAGTTTTCGACAGATGTGCGTCACATCCATGGTGCCGACAACATTGTGGCAGACTATTTCTCACGTATTAATGGGATAAGTCCAATGTTGGATTATTCCGTATTGGCAAGGGCTCAGGCTTCAGATGCGCAGCTGCAGTCCTTGTTGGTGGACCCGTCCACTGGCCTACGTTTACAACTTGTGGACGTCCCCTGCAGCCCATGTAAGGCATGGTGCAACACCTCCATGGTTAGACCACGCCCATACATCACCCCCCAGTTCCGACGAAAGGTATTCAACAGCATTCACAACCTGGCACACCCGGGAACCAATGCCTCAGTGAAATTAGTGACGGACCTTTTTGTGTGGCCTTCAATCAAGAAAGATACACGAGAGTGGGCCCGCAGCTGCTATCATTGTCAACGTAGCAAAGTGGGACGCCATGTTCACGCTCCAGTAGGACAATTCCCAAACCCAACGGCACGTTTTGGGCACGTACACATTGACTTGGTTGGACCCCTCCCCCCTTCAGAAGGATACAGGTACTTGTTTACGGCAGTGGATCGTTGCACGCGGTGGGCAGAGGCTACACCAATCAGGGACATTTCAGCAGAGACTACTGCAAGGGCATTCTTGGAAACTTGAATGGCTCGTTTTGGGTGCCCATTTTTCATTACCACCAACCAAGGATGCCAGTTCGAGACAATACTGTTCAAACAACTGTCAAAACTCTGCGGCTTCCAACGAAACCGTACTACTAGCTACCACCCGGCCAGCAACGGTTTGGTGGAAAGGTGGCACCGGACCTTAAAGGCTGCCCTGATGTGCCACAAGGACTCATGGACTCAAGTGTTGCCGTTGGTTTTGTTGGGGTTATGGGCCGCATTAACAACAGACATCAATTGTTCCTCGGCAGAGTTGGTATATGGAGAACCACTCCGTGTTCCAGCAGAATTCCTTGCACCAGTTCCTCTCCCAGATGACACACAACTACCCCACCTCTTGCAACAAATGAGGAAGCACGCAGAGACGCTACGTGCAGCCCCGACGTCTCAGCACGGCACACATCCAGTGTTGATACACAAGTCGCACAGACCTGGTACGTCATTCGTTACAGCCACCGTACACTGGACCATACCAAATGCTAGGACGGGACACACACACAATGGATATCCTCTGCCAGGGAAAGTCGACCAAGGTTTCCATTGAGCGAGTAAAACCCGCTTGGACAATGACAGCACCAACTACAGTCTCACAGACGACTTCAGACACAACTTGCAACGACCCACACCTTCCGCAGAACCAGACAGCTGTGACCCACAGGAGCCCCACACCAGGGGACCTAATGCAGCAACAGAATCGTCAAGCAGCACCCACACCTGCACAAGGGCAGGCCGAGAGGTGAAGTTTAAGTACCCCACCATACCGGGTGCTCCGCACTTCAGGGGAGGGGGGGGGGGAGGGCTGTGTGGGAGTGACAAGTCGATAGTCGACAAGACACTGAGAGATTCTCTTTATGAGCGGGGTTCTCTGGAGGACACACACGAGAGTGTTCGTTTCCCGCGTTAACGTATGCATAATTTGTGTTTGTGCGGTACAATAAAGGTGGTCGTTCACAGTATAAATTCCACACAAGTGTTTTCCTTTATGTAGTGAAATTACTCCTACACTATCATGGATCTTGTTCATTTCTGTTGGTAGCTACTCCATATATCCAGGAAATCAGCTCTCGAGGTTTTTGCAATTCAATTATCTCCTTTTATAATTCCTTCAATGTGGCTTCCTGTTTCTCTGTTAATTCAGTAAAGGAAACATACTTGGATGAAGCCATAGCTATTACATTGAGATAGTGAAAGCACTCACCAAAATTTGTTATGAGAGCTGTAAGTGGAGAACTTCAAGTCTTATATATAAATTACTTATGAATGGATGAGAACTTATTTCATTATTTGCTCAGTATTACAGAACAGAATACAGTCTTGTGAAATGCTAAAACTGCTGAAGACAGATAAAATGTGACACTGGGTTTTCTTGAAACAGAAGAGAGCTACTCTAGTTTACAATACAGCGCCTGAATATCACATTGCACATTAACCAAAATAATTCCAGAAATGTGTGAAGAGGCTTATAAAACTATGAAGGAGGAAAATGTAAAGGTAAATAAATGTTTGATACATTATATGGACAATAAGAACTATTTCTATTTTTGAATTATTTTATTAATTGAATTAGTGTTCCAACAACTACAAAATCAATCAAAAGTACAATACAGACGAAGCGCGTCTTTACTTGCGACATCCAGAGTTCAAAAATAGTAGAAAGCTAAGAAAGAATTTCTTTATTTTAGAGTGTGATCACATCTGCTATTCCGACTTGCTGAAAATTTGCCTGGATGTTTCCATATGTAAAGGTAGATGGATTGTGGTCATTTGTCACCTGCAGCATATATTATATTCCACCTGCCCATCAACGTACAGTTAATAGCATGCACTGCACCCCCCAACAGCAAGTGGCTGTAACAATTCCAGCACTACAAGCCATTACATTTCACATTGTCGTGAACAGAAAATGAACGACTTTTATCATCGAATCTATTTATTTATTTCCTTATTTTTATTTATTTATTTTGATCAAACATCAACTGATTACAAAAAAAACGTTTTTTTTCCCCAGTCTTCTGAATAAGTCAGAGCCTTACTTACTAGTGCTACATATTGTTGCCTGGCATTATTATCTACACAACTTCTTCTAAATTTAGTTGAGAGAACAACGTTTCACATATGGACTGTAAATAAAAACAATTTGCTATTGTAATACATAGATTAAGGAATTTACAGGTTGTGACACAGTATTCAGATCTGAGATCAAATATTTACAGTTTGTGACACAGTATAAGATCTGAGATTCATATATTTTTTGATAGATGGTCTTCCATCACAAGAGTGTACTAAATCTAAAAACTCATCTATTGAATATACGTGATTGTTTAGGAGCCATAATTTTAATTTCTTTTTTATTTCTGTAATGGGCAATTTGGAGATAATAGGATGGAAACAATTCAATAGTTTTATGCCTACATAGTCAGGGCTTTTCTCATAAAGTGTTGTTCTATGAGAGATGTTGTAGGGTCTCTCTCTACCTCTGGTGCTGTGATCGTGTATTTCTTTATTAAGTGATTTGTTGCTGTTTACTGCCATAATGATTATCTTAAGTACATACAGGCTGTGAACAATTAGTATTTTAAATTCTTTAAACAAATTTCTGCAGAACTCCCTGGCACATTTCTTTCCCATAATTCTAAGTTGGCACATTTCTTTCCCATAATTCTAAGTGCCTTCTTATGTAGGATAAGCACACTTTTCATATTACCTTTACTGCTGGATCCCCATACCTCTATGCCATAACTTAGATGGGATTCAAATAGTGCAAAATGTATTTGCCTCAGAGTGGTAATGTTACAAAAAGGTGTCACTTTTCTTAGGGTATATATGGTAGTAGATAGCTTTTCGCAAATATCATTTACATGCTCTATGGCGAGGCACTAGATTTGATCATATTTATTTGATGACGTTCAAGATTTGACAAAGTTCCCTATTACACCATCAAATTTCTTTGACATATCAACTTTGACAAGGAAATATGGTAATGTAATACCTGCCTAACCCATATACACACAAAATACCATCTCACAGACAAAGGACACAAAACAATAATCAGTGTTAAAAACAGCTCAGAAATATTGTTTCTTTGATATAAATTGTGAAGAATACTATTTTGAAAGCAAATAAAAATCCTAGTACTAGTAGCAAGATTGATCAAAATTTTTACCAGCTATTTACTCTAGAAGATTGCCTAAAACTCTAAAGCTTGGTACAGATTCAGTCTAATCAAGAAAGCAAGAGTTATATGCTCTGACCTTATTTGCTGCTGAATTGTGAGGTATCTCTGTACTGGACCTGGACTTGGCATCAACTGCACCTGATCTCCAACCAGAAAATTTTCGTAACATGCAACAAAATATAAAATAGAAAATTAACATTACAGTGCAGTAATGTAATTCAAGGTCCTGACTCCTCAGTGACCTATCTTATACATATTTTTAAAAGGGTTCCATTAGAATTTAGTTTAGATTTTAACATGATTATTATTTACGATGATGATGATTTTGATTATAAAATTCATCTGCTTCTTTACTAATATTGGAATATTTATGAGCTTACATTATATGCTAGGTAAAATGTTGGCTGCACTCCAGCTGCACATTACTTAAACAAAATGTAAAAACTTCAATCTTACATAAACCAGAGTTCTACAGAATTATGGATTGGGTGGGCAGGCTACACGTTGTGCAACTTGTGGCAGTATGATTGACTAATAGCCACAACCATCATACTGTGTTTTAACAAGTTAAATCAAAATTTCACCAAACACTCTTGTTGCTGATCCACTTTCCAACTATCCCTCTGACCTGCAAACTGCATATACTTACGAACATGGGTGAAGACAATGATAATTAAAAGTTGCTAAAATGATGATCTCACTTGGAGTTTTATTTTTGAGAAAATACGAAATGATCCTATACACTCACTAGTGCGATTGTGAGCAATATTACCAGTGTCCAGACAGTTCAGAATGATTACAACTCATTTTGCATAATATCAGAAAGGAGGTAGACTTTTTGTCTACCTTGCAAGATGATTAACAGTTGAGAGCAAATATTTTTTTTCACCTCAGAGCCATGGCATCAAATGGTGGTGGCATTGTCTGCTCCAAGACAGCAAACATGGATTGTTATATCTGGAGCAAAGTGTGCATATGTGACAAAAAATAAAAATATACACTACGTCAGAAGTATTTTCAGGTACATATTTAAATGAAAATTTCAGAAAGTTTATGAATACATCCAAAAGAAAATTTGACTAGATATTTCCTAAAATAGAACATTCTCTTGGAGAATCTACCAGAAAAATTCCGTAAAAAAGGTACCAGAATCCTAAATATCTCAGCTCTAGCAAAGATAAGGAGAGTGACCCGGCATTCGTACAGTTTTTTGTCAAATACAAAATGATATATAGGAAACTTCTGCAGGATGCAAAAACAATTAAAAAATGATAAGGCCATATAGATGTTCAACAATAAAAGCAAAGCAATAATGAATATAGTAAAACAGGGAACTGGTAGTATAAATACTGTTATAACCTTTAATCACCAATAATTGCGTGGATATTCAAACACTCACTTAGAAACAATAGCTGGTTACATGACAACAACTCAGTATCTCTTATTTGACTGCCGTGCCGTGACGTGCGATCGGCGCCATTCGTAGCTAGGTGGCGCTCCCGCGCTCAGCCGAGTTGCGGAGTGCCTCTATCACCATTTGCGCGTACTGTCTTGGCGGCACTGTAAATGTCGTGGCACTGTCACAACACTTTTCCCCCCTTGAAAAAGAAACACTTACTTCCTTGGAGACATGGACAGTGCGGAGACATCCATGGCCTCTTGGAGGCCCTGAGAAGATCCCGAGGAGAGACACGAGAGTATGGTCGAAAATTTCCAGGACGGAAGCTCGTGTGTGGAACATGCCTCCTGGACGAGATGATGGGTGAAAACTCCGGAGCAGCATCCATAGGTGTCGTGGACCTGGGGGTGAGCTCCAGCGAGATGGGTCCCGAAGAAGGCGGCGTCGCAACTGGGGCCGGTTCCGGCGTACTCGGCTGCAGCAACACGTACGGTAGATCGGCAGCAGCGACAAGACTGGCTTCTCGGGCTGGTGGAGGCAAAGGAAGGGGCGGTGACACCGGCTTGGCCACCACTCGTGGGCACATCTGGTCGTAATGGTGAACAACCATGCCATCGTCCGTACGTATTTCACAAAGCCGGCGGCCGCGAAGAGCCTTGACCACCCCTGGAATCCATTTAGGGCGAGATCCATACCCTCGTGCACACACGTCGGCGCCCACCGAGTATTTTCCTGCACTAGGGGACGCAGCACAAGGCCTGACAGGGTGAAGCAGGTGCAGTAGAGTGCGCGGTTGGTGGCCATGCAAGAGTTCAGCACGGCTGCGATCACCCAGAGGCGTGAAGCGATAAGAACTCAGTGATTTTTTCACAGATGACGCTCTGCTGCAATTTCTAAGGAATTTTTTCATCTGGCTTTTGAAAGTGCAGACAAGGCACTCGACCTCCCTATTCGATTACGGATGTAAGGGCGGTGCTGTAACATGATGAATCCCTTGTCCAATACAAAAATCACGGAAGGCCTGCGAAGAGAACTGAGGGCCATTGTCCGTGACGATCGTGGATGGAAGACCTTCTAGCGCAAAGATTTTGGACAAAGCCAGCGTCGTCACCACAGTGGTGGGCGACGGATATCGAACAACAAACGGAAACTTCGAGAAGGCGTCAATCAACAGTAGTCAATAAGTACTGAGTCAGCGTGCACCCGTTCCCATGGCTGCGCCGGATCAGGCCACTGAGAGGGCATTGTACGAGGTGCAGCCAGTTGTTGAGCACACTGACTACACGCAGCAACCGTGTGGGCAATGTCCGAATCAATACCGGGCCAATAAACGTGCCTGCGGGCCAGGGACTTAGTCCGAGAAATACCCCAATGGCCTCCATGCAACAGTTTGAGAACATCTTTGCGAAGAGAGGCTGGCACCACGACCCGTAGAGATGCGCCATCCATGGCCAGAAGAACAACACCATCACGAACAGACAGACGAAGGCGCAAGGCATGGTAATTACGAAGGGGATCCGATGCCCGGCCCTTGGTCCTGTCCGGCCAACCCCGTTGAACAAAACTGATCACCCGATGCAGGACCGGGTCCCGCGCAGTAGCCGACGCGACCTGCAAACCTGTAAAAGGAAAACCCTCGACCGCACGACGTTCTTCCTCATCAATGTGGAAACAGAGTAGTTCATCACGATCGAAAACCGGGTCGGGGCCCATCGGCAATTGCGACAATGTGTCAGCGTTGGCGTGCTGGGTCGTGGGGCGATAGTGACTCTCATAGTGAAAACGAGACAAGTATAAAGCCCAACGTTGCAGGCGGTGAGCTGCCTCATCCGGAAGCGACGCCGATGGGCTGAACAGAGAGACCAGCGGCTTGTGGTCGGTGATGAGGTGAAACTTAGAACCATACAAAAAAACACTGAACTTTTTTAGAGCATAAATGATAGCGAGCGCCTGCTTTTCGATTTGAGAGTAACGCCGTTCCGCATTGTTGAGGGCCTTGGAAGCATAGGCGATCGGTCGTTCCGACCCATCCTCATACCGATGGGCGAGAACAGCCCCTAGGCCATAATGTGACACTTCAGTCGCCAGAACCAAGTGCTGACCCGGACGGAATGTGGCAAGATAAGGCGCCGACTGCAAATGAGCCTTCAGGCGGACAAAAGCCTGCTCACACTCGTCGGACCAACAGAAAGGGACGTTTTTGCGTAACAGCTGATGCCGAGGATGAGGTACCGCCGCCGCGGATGGAATGAATTTGTGATAATAAGCAATGTTGCCTAGAAACGCCTGAAGTTCCTTGACCGTAGACGGCCGGGGTAGAGCGTGAATGGCCGCAACGTGCTGACGTAGAGGACGTATACCCTCACGGGACAAGTGGAAACCAAGATACACAATGGAGGTTTGGAAGAACTGTAACTTGTCCAGATTGCAGCTCAACCCAGCCGAATGCAAAACCCGAAACAGGGAACACAAATTGCGAAGGTGCTCCTCAGTGGAGGCCCCCGTGACAACAATGTCATCCAGATAGTTTATGCAGCCGGGAACGGAAGCCGTGAGCTGTTCCAAAAACTGCTGAAAAATGGCCGGTGCGCTAGCGACGCCAAATGGTAACCACTGGTACTGATACAACCCACAATGAGTGTTGATGACGAGAAATTCCTTCAAAGAAGCATCCAACGGCAACTGATGGTACGCCTCCGATAAGTCAAGTTTGGAAAAGAACTGGCCCCCAGCGAGCTTGGTAAATAACTCCTCAGGACGGGGAAGAGGATAAGTGTCAATGAGGCTCTGAGCATTGACAGTGGCTTTAAAATCACCACACAATCGCAGACTCCCATTTGGTTTAGAAACCACCACGATGGGCGATGCCCATTCGCTGGAGGTAACAGGAAGGAGAATCCCTGAAGCTGTTAACCTGTCTATCTCAGCCTTGACAGGTGCACGCAACGCCACCGGAATAGGGCATACCCGGAAAAACTTAGGGCAAGCTGTAGGTTTAAGAGTAATGTGGGCTTCAAAATCCTTGGCACGACCCATACCAGCAGAGAACACAGGCGAAAATTCAGAACACAATCCATCCAGCTGTTGATACAGAATATCCTCAGATATGAGGTGCACATCATCATCAATGGAGAACCCGAACAACTGGAAAGCATCATAACCGAACAGGTTTTCAGTGCCCGCATGATCCACCACATAAAACGTGAGGGGCCTAACAACAGACTTGCAGGCAGTGGAAGCATCAAACTGGCAATGATAGGAATTTTCTGTTTATTATAAGGTCTCAGATTTTGCGTAACTGGAGACAAGGGAGGGGAGCCCAACTCAAAATACGTGCGAGAATTAATGAGAGTTACTGCAGAGCCAGTGTCCACTTGCATGCGAATGTCTTTATCCAGAACACAAACAGTAACAAACAACTTATTTGTTTGAGAAAGCACACAGTTAACATCCATGTCCGATGCCTCGTCCTCGTCAACAGGAACTTTAAGGGACTGACACACAGAAGCAATGTGGCCTTTTTTCCTACAGGAATTACACACGGCCCAACGTTTTGGACACGCGGCCCTGTCATGCTGTACGAAACAACGTGGACAAGAAGGAAGTGCGGAACGAACCTCCTTCTGTGGTTGCTGTTTTCGCTGTGAGCGTTGCGGCCCAACGCGATGTTATTTACGCGAGTGAACCGCCGCCACATCTTCGTTCTCCTGTGAAACAGGCAAATTGTCTGTGTCGAAAGTTGACTGTACAGCACCTACATCACACCATGTGTCTATTTGCGCGCCAGCAGCGTGAGACACTTCAAAGGATTGAGCGATGCTTAGAACTTCCAACAACGACGGGTTTGGCAGTTGTAGGGCACAGGAGCAAGCCGTAGAATAGCATCCCTAACCATTGACTCAGCATAAGACTCATGATGAGTGTCCATGACAAACTGACATTTGCTACTCAGACCGTGTAGTTCCGCCGCCCAAGCCCAGTAAGATTGATGGGGCTGTTTACAACACCGGTAGAATGCCACGCGGGCGGCAACGACGTGGGTGTTTTTTCGGTAATAGTTAGACAATAAGTCACACATTTCTTGGAAGGACAGAGAGGCAGGTTCCCGCAGAGGGGCTAACTGAGATAGCAGCTGATAGATCCGTGGGGAAATCCAAGACAGAAATAACGACTTACACATAGGAGCGTAGACAACGCCGAAAGCCAAGAAGTGTTGCCGCAAACGCTTCTCATAATCCTCCCAGTCTTCAGCGGCCTCGTCGTAAGGAGGGAATGGAGGTGGAGAAGAGGAAGACAGACGATGAGTAAGCGACGTTGACAACGCCTGAATAGCAGCCGTCAGCTGTGTTTGTTGTTCAATGAGCGCTTGCATAAGCTGTTCCATGTTTGCCCCGTCACGAACACACAAATCCACAACACAGTGAAAATATCCCATCCTCGTCACTAAAAGTGTTATAACCTTTAATCACCAATAATTGCGTGGATATTCAAACACACTCACTTAGAAACAATAGCTGGTTACATGATAATGACACAGTATCTCTTATTCGACTGCCATGCCGTGACGTGCGGCGGCGCCGTTCATAGCTAGGTGGCGCTCCTGCGCTAAGCCGAGTTGCGGAGCACCTCTATCGCCGTTTGCGCGTACTGTCGTGGCGGCACTGTAAATCTCGTGGCACTGTCACAACAAAGACAAAACAGACAAATAAAAAATCAGAAATAATGGAGACTTAATAAATAAGCCTTTATAGACAGTTACTTTAGCAATGTAGCAACCAAACTGCAAGAAAAACAACTTAAATACAATACACAGCTCCAAATAACTATGTCTCTCATGTAATACTGCTGCTACTGAAATGGGAGAGGAAATTGTTGGGACTGTGCATAAATTTAAGAGTAAAATGTCTACAGGTCTAAATGAGATTCCAGTGTGTCTATCAAGAGACTGTATTAGCAGCAAAGAAGCACCTCTAACAGAATTATAAATGGGTCACACACATCCAGTTGCTTCTCTATTACTTAAATCAAGCAAAGGTTCTTCCTATCCATAAAAAAGGGTGATGAAGAAAATACAGATAACTACAACCTAGATTCAACACTTTTGTCTTCATTTTCAAAAATGATAGAAACTATTATGAAAAATAGACATATGGTTTATTTAAAGAAATATCAACTTCTGTAGAAAGAACAGTTTGGTTTCAGATCTGATAGGGAAAAGAAGCTACTATAGGAAAGTTTGCCAAAGTAGTTTTAGAATTCCCAGATAAAGAATAAAATGTAACAGGTATTTTCCTATATCTCAGCAAAGCATCTGACACAGATGATCATGAAATACTTCTAGGTACATCTGAAGTACTGGAAATAAAGGGGAGTGGGTCATAAATAAGTAGTTGAGATCTTAGCTTGCTAACAGGGAGCAGCGGATACAGATCTCTTAAATTTCAGATGGATGAAAGTACATGGTATTGGGATAATTAATGTAGGACATGTTCTGACACATGAAAAACATAATTGCTCACCAAGTTACAAGTTACTGACAGCAATGTTGGTTCAAGAAACTATTCACAGAAATGATCACAATGTCACAAAATACCCATTCCAGAGGCAACCACTTAATCACCATAGAATGCCTGATGCAAGAGCAACCACTGAAAATCAATGCAAACTATCCATCTCTCAGGTGATCACTGCATTCATTGACACATCCTGTCATACAAACCAAGCATTAGTGCACTACAAAATCTGTCACTCATGTGACAACTGAGGTCACAACATATTGCTTCGCACAAGTAACCATTTTTTGCACTACACAATCCTTCACTTGGATAGCCACTGAAATCACAATATATCCCACCATACTAATGAGCACTGAAATCACTAAACCATCACTGCACACATAAAGCATGAGCACGTTCTACCTTGTGTCTGTGTGAGTATGTATTATATGCAGGTCCGTTCAATGAAGTTGCAGCAGAAGGGACACATCTGAAACCTCTGCTCCTTAATACCGCTGGATTCACTCAAGTTGGGCACACAGGGCAATGAAAATACTTTTGATATAACCTAGACACCAAACATGTTGTTCCTATTGTTGGGATCCTGTATTATATTTTCATGAAGGCTGCCATATTTGCTTACAAACATTGGTGCAATGTGGCCAATGCTATAAGCTCACAGTCTGACTTAAATGTGCTGGCGGTGCCAACTTTTGGCCTCTGCTGTGTAATGCCCCCCCCCCCCCCCAAACCCTACAAGGGAGGGAGGGGGGCATAAGTAGCAGAATGTTCAGTATAAAATATGTCAGGGATTTCATAGGGGCCTGGAGCTTTGTTCAATTTTAACAATTCCAGTTGTTTCTCAACACCACAGACACTAATACTAATTTCATTCAACTTTTGAGCAGTACGAGGATTAAATTGGGGCAATTATCCCTGGCTTTCCTTCGTTAAAAAAATAAAATAAAATAAAACGGAGTTAAGCATTTCAGCTTTTGCTCTGGTACTCTGTCAGCAGCTGAGGGATTCAATTAATCATCATTTATACTGCTTTATGCTTTGCCTTTCACCTGTTATGCAGTAGTCTCTGTTTCTTCAGAAGTTTCTTTACAGTGACTGTATTCTAAGGAGATTCCATCACTTTATGAACTGTTCTATGGGGTACATATCTATCCAGTATGTGGTCAACAAATCTTTTAAACTTTAGGCAGAGTTCCTCTATATGCTCCTGACCTGTTCTGAAAGTTTGAAGTTTCTCATGGAGGAATGACACAAATTGTTTTATCTAGTTTACTGAACATATGTATCTTTCTGCTTGTTTTAGTTATCCTTTGTACTTTGGTAATCACTGTTGCCACAACTGTGTCATGGTCATTGATACCAATTTTGATGTAGACACCCTCAAAGAGGTCAGGTTTATTTACTGCCATTAGATCCAATATATTTCCATCAAGTGTGGGGTTCCTAAATATCCGTTCTAGGCAATTTTTGGAGAAGGCACTGGATAAAGTTTCACAGGATGTCTTATCATGATCACCACTAACAAAACTGTAATTTTCCCAATTAACAGTTGGAGCCTCCAACAATGATTACAGTATGATTGGGGAATTTATGTACAAGTGAAGTTTTCAGTAACATCAGGAGATGAGTCCAGTGGGCAAGTGAAGGATCCAATTATCAATTTACACACAGCCCTGATACTGAGTTTTGCCCAATCTCATATGATGCTTCAATTTCTATCTCAGTGGATTTTAGTTTCTTGTCTACTGCAGTATAACCATAAACTGAAGTGTATAGACATCAAAATTTTATTTCTTTGGGAGAAATACAGGGTGATTCAAAAAGAATACCACAACTTTAAAAATGTGTATTTAATGAAAGAAACATAATATAACCTTCTGTATACATCATTACAAAGAGTATTTAAAAAGGTTTTTTTTTTCACTCAAAAACAAGTTCAGAGATGTTCAATATGGCCCCCTCCAGACACTCGAGCAATGTCAACCCGATACTCCAACTCGTTCCACACTCTCTGTAGCATATCAGGCGTAACAGTTTGGATAGCTGCTGTTATTTCTCGTTTCAAATCATCAATGGTGGCTGGGAGAGGTGGCCGAAACACCATATCCTTAACATACCCCCATAAGAAAAAATCGCAGGGGGTAAGATCAGGGCTTCTTGGAGGCCAGTGATGAAGTGCTCTGTCACGGGCTGCCTGGCGGCCGATCCATCGCCTCGGGTAGTTGACGTTCAGGTAGTTACGGACAGATAAGTGCCAATGTGGTGGGGCTCCATCCTGCTGAAATATGAATTGTTGTGCTTCTTGTTCGAGCTGAGGGAACAGCCAATTCTCTAACATCTCCAGATACTGTAGTCCAGTTACAGTAGCACCTTCGAAGAAAAAGGGACCAAAAACTTTATTGGCTGAAATGGCACAGAAAACGTTCACCTTAGGCGAGTCACGTTCATACTGAGTTGTTTCCCGCGGATTCTCAGTGCCCCATATACAGACATTGTGACGGTTGACTTTCCTGTTGAGCGGTCGCCATCTTAGCATCAACTGACGCTGACGCCTAGTCAACAGCGCCTCAAGCGAACAAATGTACAACTAAATGAAACTTTATAGCTCCCTTAATTCGCCGACAGATAGTGCTTAGCTCTGCCTTTTGTCGTTGCAGAGTTTTAAATTCCTAAAGTTGTGGTATTCTTTTTGAATCACCCTGTATTATGCCAAGAAAGATATGTTAAAGCACAGTACCACAAATGACCAACAACGTGATGTGCGGATGAAACTACTAAATAAAATAAAATTTCTAGCCTTGATAGGACTTATTTAAATCTTATCATTTTGTTTTTGGAACACCAATAATTGACACTGAGAGAGGCTGTTAGTGGTACAAGTTAATGTTGTTTTAAGACAGCAACACAATTTTATTGTGTTAAATTCCAGTTTTGGAAGTTTTCATTTTCTTATTTAGCCTCTCAGTGTGTCTTCATAATTGGCCATTGAGTTGGAAGCCTTTACATGTTTAAAAAAAACTCTGTACAAATACACTTATTATTGAGCTTCATTTACTGTGCCTGAAGATGATGTGACTTACCAAATGAAAGTGCTGGCAGGTCGATATATATATATATATATATAAACACAAATATACACACAAAATTCAAGCTTTCGCAACGAACTGTTGCCTCATCAGGAAAGAGGTAAGGAGAGGGAAAGACGAAAGGATGTGGGTTTTAAGGGAGAGGGTAAGGAGTCATTCCAATCCCGGGAGCGGAAAGACTTACCTTAGGGGGAAAAAAGGACAGGTATACACTCGCACACACACACATATCCATCCACACATACAGACACAAGCAGATATATATATATATATATATATATATATATATATATATATATATATATATATATAACAGAGGGAAACATTCCACGTGGAAAAAATATATCTAAAAAGAAAGATGATGAGACTTACCAAACAAAAGCGCTGGCAGGTCGATAGACACACAAACAAACACAAATATACACACAAAATTCAAGCTTTCGCAACAAACTGTTGCCTCATCAGGAAAGAGGGAAGGAGAGGGAAAGACGAAAGGATGTGGGTTTTAAGGGAGAGGGTAAGGAGTCATTCCAATCCCGGGAGCGGAAAGACTTACCTTAGGGGGAAAAAAGGACAGGTATACACTCGCACACACACACATATCCATCCACACATACAGACACAAGCAGACATATTTCGAAATATGTCTGCTTGTGTCTGTATGTGTGGATGGATATGTGTGTGTGTGCGAGTGTATACCTGTCCTTTTTTCCCCCTAAGGTAAGTCTTTCCGCTCCCGGGATTGGAATGACTCCTTACCCTCTCCCTTAAAACCCACATCCTTTCGTCTTTCCCTCTCCTTCCCTCTTTCCTGATGAGGCAACAGTTTGTTGCGAAAGCTTGAATTTTGTGTGTATATTTGTGTTTGTTTGTGTGTCTATCGACCTGCCAGCGCTTTTGTTTGGTAAGTCTCATCATCTTTCTTTTTAGATATATATATATATATATATATATAAAGTTTGGTAAGTCACATCATCTTTGTTTATATATATATATATATTATTTTCTGCATGTGTTGGTTTCAGTCTGCATGTGTTGGTTTCAGTGGTAGATTACTGAAACTGTGGTTAGCCTTCAAAGGGCGGTGCTTATGAAACAGTTGTTTGATCCATCCTAGTATACAAATCAAATATCTGGGATCCATACCAAATAGGACTATCAATACATATAGGACATAATCACCAGTGTTCGCATGTTTGTTTAACCCACGGAAGTGTAAAAAGACCTGGGCTGCAGATCATTGAAGACAGAAGCAAAGTATCTCACAAAATACTATTTACAAAGTTTCAAGTACCAGCAGTAAGTGATGAATCTAGGAATACACTACAGCCCCTATGTACCCCTCTTCCAGTGATTGGAAGACTAGATTAAATTAATTACTGCCTGTTGAGAGGCATTTAATCAGTCATTTTTACCATGTTACATACCAGAAAGAAATGGGAAGAAACCTTAATATGTGGTGCCATGCACTTGATAGTTGTTTGCAGACACTTGACAGTGGTTTACAGAGTTTGGATTTAGATGGAAATGTAGACATAAATGCATAGTGTAAGACAAACAGCACAAACAATGAGCAGTTCTCCTAGCAACAGCACTTTTAGAGTGAACTTGAAGCAGCCAATCACAGCTCAAGTTTCAGAATGGTTGGCAATGGCCACATCTCCAAATGGAAACCATCTCGATGTCCTTGCCTGATGACAATAATTGTGAGCAGTGTAGCACCAGTGATGTTGCGTATTACAAGCGTCACTATAACTCAGTGGGTTTGTTTCATCAGTGCCATGCCGGTGAACTGAGAGCAGTGAGACTGTAGCATGAACACAATCTAAGGAACAAGCACTAAGGCTGAAATTAGTATTTACCATATTTTGCGTATCACCAGAGTAGAATCTTATACCAACTAAAAATTGAAACAGTACAAAGATCTCATACAATCTCAAAGAAAATCTTTTTACTTATCATCCACTTTAAACAGTCTTGGGTCATCCCATTAAATAAAATGAAGAAAAAAGATGCCTCTACTCGAAAAAGGAAGATGTCCCTTCACAAACAATGACTGTGATACTGCAGTGTCCTGATTGGAATACAAACAATGGAAGGAGTAAACGTAAGAACTTACAATATATGTAAGATATTGAGCATGCAATATGCATATAAACAAGATGAGAAACAGTTGCTAAACTTTTGCAAAATTTTGCTTCATCACAGCTAACTAATACAATAGTTTAATAGCATTTGTTTCAGTTCATGTTCCTGTTACTCAGTCTCTGATGACCAGAATGAGTCCACACAAGCAAATAATGATTCTCAAGTAATACAAATCACAAATAAATGTCCGCAGGGACGCTATACCAATTAAGTCTGAAGGAAACATAAATACATTAACAAAAAAGGAAAAATACTGCACACCCTGAAGGAATTACCTAAATGGGATAGAAATCAATAGATGTGATGTACATGTACAGACAAACAAATGATTACAATTTTTGAAAAACTGGATGACATTGTCACAGAAGAAGCTGAGTAGCATCATGGTGTAGTGGTTATGATACTGAACTCTTGCATTAAGGGTCATGAGTTCAAAACTTACCAGCACTGGACGATTTTAATTTCTATATTTAGTTCAAATACATTCTAGAAGTATCCACAAATGTCAAGAAACATTATACTGGAATGTTCTGTAGCCGTATAGATACTATATATGTTCTGGCCAGAGGCACTTTGCTCCATGCTCTTGTATGTGTAAGTGCTGAATAAATGTTTGTTAAGTGAAATTAGTGTTCGTTATTCAACTAATTGCACCTTTTTCTATGTGACATTACTCTGGCGGAGACACTGGGTATCAGAACTTGTGATAGCGCAAATTATCGACAACACAGTGTCTCCCATCAGGCCATGACAGAGCTGCCGTTTACATGGCGAGAAACCCGAGTTCGGGTCACATTCAACAGATCACAATTTACCAGAGACAGAAGAAGAATAGGACGTTATGATGACAGCAACTGTGTGCCACCACATGAGATATCCTTCCAGGTTCTCTGGTGACTATGGCCAAGATCCAAACAAGTGGCTGAAGGTATATGACCATATAGCCAAATCTAACAAATGTGATGACACCATGTGTTTGGCTAACATATTTTTCTACTTGGAGGGCACTGCCAAGCAGTGGTATGAGAATAACGAGGAGAAGTTCACAAGCTGGGAAGTATTCCAGGTGGAACTGTGCAAGTATTTCGGTGACACACAACAACAGAAGTGCAAGGCTGAAGACAAATTAAAGTGCAGGGCACAGCATCCAGGACAAACTACAGCATCCTACATTCAAGACATCTTGGAGCTGTGTAAAATACTGGATTCTAGAATGAAGGAGGAAGACAAGGTTGCACATCTCATGAAGGGTGTTGCTGAGGATATGTATCAAATCCTACTCCTGAAGGAAGTTTCAACAGCAGATGACTTCATGAAATGGTGTCAATATACCAAGAAAATGCATCAAAAAAGAATTACACACAAGAAGCTTGAACGGCTTCCAAACGTTATCATATCAACGTCTGTGATAGAGGAAGTGTTAGAACTTCAAGTTTAACACATATATTTCGGAACGACACAACAACACATATAAGTCACAGAGTAAGTTGACAAGTAAGACATGTGTACACGTTAGCATTCGAATGAGCACTGAGTCCCAGTCTAGCGGCCGCTGCTCGGCTGGCCGCTTAGGTGGCGCAGCTGCTGCATGGCTGGCAGACAGCGCCGCACGTTTAGGACGCACGTAATTGTGCGGCGGCACTTTGAATGATCGGCGAGTCATAACAGGAAGCAACTGATTTCACAAGCGTTCTTTGTCAGATAGTAAAAGAGGTAGTCCAGAAGGCACTTGGATTGCACATCGAGCAAAAAGCCGAGACACTTCAAGAGGTCATAAGGGAGGAAGTGGAACAGACATTGAACCCAATCTCTCATCCATCATTTCCCATTAAATGGTGAAAAAGTCAAGACCCTGGCGGAGTTACGTTCCTACAATGCCGAATGAGGAACCTGTTTGGGCACCAAGGAAGACTGATGTCTGGAGGACACAGGATAACCAACCAGTCTGTTTCCACTGCGGATGACCGGGACATGTGGTGCGCTATTGTGGAGAAAGGCGGCAGGTATTTGGTGACGCCCATACCAGAAGACCAATCTTAGCTGACACCAACTCCGGGACAACAAAGATGAACAAGAAGATGTGGATGCAGGACGATGAAGGTCACCATAGCTGCAAGCTAGCCACTGGAGAGGAAGCTCCCCCTTACCAACCAAGGTCTCCATCACTGTTTAGAAGCTCCAGCCAATCACCTAGCCGCTGCAACCTGGAAAACTAAAGGGTGTGGCCGCTGAAGAGAAAAATCCTCTGCTGTCGATCACTACAAAAATGATAGGAAACTACATCAATACCCTCATGGATGGAAGGCCAGCCCTAGCTCTTGTGGACTCTGAGGCATCATATTCAGTCATTTTGGAGAAGTACTGTCGCCAGTTGCAGAAAACCGTATTTTTCAACAACATAACATCTCTGCTGAAGGTGGCTAATGGGAAATATGTAAAACCTACAGGAATATGTACTATCCGTATGGGTAAGAGTGGCCATACACAGCCCTTAGAATTCATCATCTTACAAGAGTGTAGTCATGATGCCATTCTCTGATGGGACTTTTTCAAAGCTTCACAGGCAATTATAGATTGTGGTCGCTCGAAGATTATGCTAGACGAGATGAGATACTATGGAAAGGAAGATGCACATCCGAGTGTGTGGAGACTTTGTGCGCTGGATGAAGGGATCATTCCTGCAGTCAGTGCTAGAAAGGTAGCTGTCACGTGTCATGACATGCATCAATCCATAGATCTTGTAGTGGAATGTAAGAGAAGCATACCACTGAAGACTAACTTGGTCATCCCAGCCTCTGTTGTCTTGTTTAAGATTGGATTTGGTGAATTGTGGATATTTAACTGTCACTGAGAACTGCAGATCCTTCCAAAACGCATGTGCATAGCAAGCGCTGAGCCGTTAATTGAAGAACAGCTGAGTGTCACAGAAACCTTCCATGCTGAGTCTGTGGGCGAAATTAGCGCTACCAATACAAGACAAGATCTTGTAGTTCAACTTTCACCAGATCTCACTAAGGTACAACAGAAAAAGCTACCTGCCATTCTTCAAGAGCTCTATGAATGCTTCAATCCACAGGTGAAGAGCAAATCAGACAAATCAATGGTGAAGCACCGGATTAGCACTGGAGACCATCAAACAATAAGCCAGAGAGCGTACCATGTGTCAGCAATGGGAACGTCGAATAATTCGTGACAAGATAGAGAAAATGATGAAGAATGACATCATTCAGCCTCTGCAGAGCCCATGGTCATCACCAGTTGTCCTTGTCAGGAAGAAGGATGCAGTTGGTCCTTTCGCGTTGATTACAGGAAGCTTAATAAGGTAACTAAAAAGGACATTTACCCCATGCACAAATTGACGATACACTAGATTGTCTGAAGGGGGCTAAGTTTTTCTCAACCATGTACATGTACTTGGAATACTGCCAAATTAAAGTAGATGAGGCTGATCATGAGAAAGCTGCATTCATCACCCATGAGGGCCTGTACGAGCTTAAGATAATGCCATTTCATTTGTGTAATGCACCATCAACTTTTGAACAGATGATGTATAATCTTCTACGTCACCTGAAGTGGACAATGTGTCTTTGTTATTTAGATGATATTATAGTGTTCTCAGAGACATTTGATGAACATATAAAAAGACTGGGGGCCGTTCTGAAGTATCTTAAACAAGACGGACTGAAACTTAATCCAAGAAAGTGTCTCTTTGGAGCAAAAGAAATCAAAATACTTGGACACCTTGTGCCAAACGAAGGTGTGCAGCCAGACCCAGGAAAGGTGAGATCTATAATGGAATTTCCTAATCCTAAAAGTATTAGAGATGTGAGAAGCTTCCCCAGATTATGTTCTTATTACCGTCGTTTTATCAAAGATTTTTGTATCAAAGCCAGGCCACTCCAAGAGTTGTTAAAAGCTGATGCTAAATTTATCTGGGGTGATGCTCAACAAGATTCTTTTGATGTGCTGCGAAAAGCTCTGACAATTGACCCTGTACTTGGTCTGTATGATGAGAGAGCACCTCAGAACTACACACAGATGCCAGTGGGTATGGGATCAGTGCTGGTCTGGTCCAAATTTCGGATGGAAATGAGAAGGTTATAGCCTATGCTTTTAGGACACTTACAAAAGGCGAGAGAAACTACTCAACTACAGAAAGAGAATGTCTTGCTGTGATCTGGGCCATGTGCATATTTCTACAGTATCTCTATGGAAGGCTATTCACAGTTGTTACAGACCATCATTCACTTTGTTGGCTGACAGGTCTTATGGAGCCAACACGATGACTCGCCAGGTGGGCACTACGTCTTCAAGAGTATGACACTACCATAGCGTACACAGGTGGGAGAAAACACCAAGATGCCAACTGTCTCTCAAGAAACCCCTGTGCAAGACCATCAAGACTTTGATGAAGATAGCAGAAGAAGGACGCCAAGATATTTCAAATTATGCTTGACTTAAATCAGTCACAGGATGTGAACGGACAATTTAAGGTAGTTAATGGACTACTTTGCAAGAAAAACTTTGATCCCTTTGGAAAGATGTGGCTACCAGTGATTTCTAAACACATGTGCTTAGATGTACTACAGAAATTCCATGACACACCTGAAGCTGGACATTTAGGATTTATTAAGACATACGACAGAATCTGTAAGAGATTTTTCGGGCCAGGTTTATTTAGGAGTGTCCGTCACTATGTGCCACACTGTTGAGAGTGCCGGAGGAGAAAGGCAGTTCCTCAGAAACCACCACGCCATCTCATACCATTTCCACCAGCTGAAACGCCTTTCCAGAGTGTTGGAATTGACCTCCTTGGATGATTTCCGACGTCTGCTAGTGGCAATAGATGGATTATTGTTTGCACTGATTATCTGCCATGCTATAGCATTACAAAAGCTGTGAAAACAGCCGAAGCATTTGAGGTAGCCA